>NC_079408.1:1613023-1663023 GCF_029220125.1 Pseudoliparis swirei
TAGTGTACTCACAGTACTTCCTAGTGTACTCACAGTACTTCCTAGTGTACTCACAGTACCTCCTAGTGTACTCACAGTACCTCCTAGTGTACTCACAGTACCTCCTAGTGTACTCACAGTACTCACCTCCTGGTTGTGTTCAGCCTTCAGCTCCAGCTGCTGCTTCTCCAGCTGATGGACTCTCAGCCTCCTGGACTGGTCTCCTCCTCCTCTTTCACCTCCTCCTCCTCTTTCTTCTGACGCTGCCCTCCTGCTCCTCACCTCCTTCTCCCTCCTACGGCCTCCTCCGTCTCCTCTCCTCCTCTCCTTCACTCTTCCCTTCTTCCTCTCCTCCTCCTCCTCTCTACTTCCTGTCTGCATCTCCTTCTGTTGCATGATGTCATTCAACCTGCATGAAGAGTACACGTTAAAGGTACTTTATGATGTACTTTATGATGTACTTTGCTCTCTCCTCAGAGGGAACCACTATAATAATAATAATAATCATCATTTATTTTATATAGCGCTTCTCAAGGCACCCGAAGTCGCTTTACAGAGTCCAGAGTCCAGTAGTCATACACACACAGTCATCCCGGTGGTGGAGCTACATCAGTAGCCACAGCTGCCCTGGGGCAGACTGACGGAAGCGTGGCAGCCAATCAGCGCCTACGGCCCCTCCCCCACCACCAACACTCATTCACATCCATACGAACCGGGGTGAGGCTGCGGTGCATGTCTTATGATGGTGGGGGAAACCGGAGGACCCGGAGGAAACCCACGCAGACACGAGGAGAACATAAGGAGAACATAAGGAGAACACGAGGAGAACACGAGGAGAACATGCAAACTCCACACAGAAAGGACCTGGAACGAACGGGATTTGAACCCAGGGCCTTCTTGCTGTGAGGCGACAGTGCTAACCACTGAGCCACCGTGCTGCCCAAAGTACTAAAGTACTTCTTACTGTACTACCTCTCAGAGGTACATATAGTACTTTATACTGTACGACGTTTAAGATGATGTCATTCAACCTGCAGCTTGGAATATACTTTAAAATATATATTTAAAATATATATATTCTTAAAACTTAAAACAAACACAGTTCAGCAAACGAAGCAATACATAATCGCAGTATTAGTAGAGTATCTGTGTACTTCATATATTTATATCAGGGCCCTGGAGGCCAGTTGCTAGGCGGAGTGTTGCCATGACAACAGACGCAGTCGACCCGCGAAAAGCGACGTCCGTCCCCGTCATGTGTCCGGAGTGAACAAAAAACAAACAAAGACTGTTTACAAATAAACCGGATACACGTCACACTTCTGTTAAAAATACATTCCCGCGTAGTTTCTAGCTTTTATAAACCGTCCCAGTCAACAACACACACATATGTTACACATTTAAAATGTAAAGAGCCGTTTTGGTGGTTCTCCTATAAGCCTGATTAAAAAGAAGACCGTCGACCCGCTGCACACGTTAACAACTCTTACTCCGTGTAATTAAACCTGTCGGTCAACAGTGGCTCTCAAACTCAGACGTTTCGTGAACGGGATTCTGTTTAGAACCGGTGTTGCGGTTTAACAGGTGACCGTGTTAACTGGCGACTTTTCAGCCGAACGCTTCGGCTGTTGTCGTGGTTACGACAGCCGAAAAATGGGGTGGAGAAAACATATAGCTGTCCTCGTGAATGCCGCTTAGTTTAATTTTGTATTCCAGTGTCAAACCCTCTCATACATAATCATATATAAATTAAGCAATGCTGCATTACGAGGGCAGCTATACATGTTCTCTTCCTATTTTCACTACCTGCCTGAAACCACGACAACAACGGACGCGTTCGGCTGAAAAGTCGCGAGTTAACACGGTCGCCTGTTAAACCGGAACACCGGAACAAAGAGCTGCGTCACGGATAATGTTTTAATTGACATATTTGTGTGTTCCAACCCCACTTTACCCGGAAAGAGGACGTCCACACCGCAAACTGCCTTCATTGCGGTCATAACGAGAGCTGCAAACAGCTCGTAGTGAAGCTTTAGAAACACTTACAGCGACATCTGTCCAGGAGCCGTTTGAATCTGACGCCATCTTTAGCGTCTAGACGTCACTTCCGCATTAACACCGGATTGGCTGGATAACCGGCAAATTGGGACCGCCCATTTTGGACCGTCATATATAATTATTTATTATTTAGTAATTATGAGTTTAATTTAAAAAATAGTAATGCATTAAATTAAAATAATATATATTTTACATATACATAAAAACATTGAAATTACAAATACAATGTTTTCATTAAATAATGTTATTAAAATATACGGCAAGTGACTTTTTTTACGCCGGCATCGGAGCTCTGCGGCGCGCGAGTCGGAGAGCCGAGAATTGTTAACTCGACACGGAGAGACAGAATGACACGCTGCTGTAGAGACGACCAACATCAGATCGGTCAGTACGCAAAGGCGTGAAGTAACACAAGGGGCGTTACGCATTGTGGATTATTTTCGCCCATGCGTACCTGCGTACCAGTTATGTGCACCCCTGATTATAATGTCAATCACCCACACATTGATTCTTGGAGGTCTGCGGGAATTTAAAACACACACATCATCCTGAATTAAAAGAGCAACACAATTTATTTTTAGTGGACCTGTTTCATATTTTAAAATTATATTCTAATTTAAAATGTGTTACATGTATATTTATATACACACGTGTCTTTGAGCAAGACATTGAACCCCCAGTTTCTTCACTGAGGTTCAGTGTCAAGAATACATTATTAAATATGTATATTAAAGAAACAAATAATCAGGAAGAACTGTAAAGGCAATCAAATTAAAATAGAAAAAATATGGTTGTAGCTACAAATATGTTTAATGTGTATATGTCTTCTTCTGTATTAACAAAGCTGCTATTCATTGTAGTGGCGTTAGAAGTGTAGTACCGCAGTGAGCCGCCAGTGTCATCGCATTGCTCTGGTTAAGCTGCCATTTACTTCAGTGTAGAAGAAGAAACGAAGAAAACAACATGGCGGCGCCCGCGGAACACGTTGGAACCGACTGCGCGGAGGCAGATCCTCCAGAAACGGACACGACGGGAGCCCCGGAAGCCGCCAGCGACACCGACACCGACACCTCGGACCCGGCGGACCCGGCAGACCCGGCAGACCCGGACCCCGATGGGGATCAGGACGAAGACGACGAAGAGCCTCCCGAGCCGAGGGTCCGCGACACCCCGCAGGACATCAAGCTGGAGGCCATCGCCAACACGGTGGCGCTGCACCCGAGCCGCGACGTGCTGGTGTGCGGGGACGTGGACGGGGACATCTACGCGTACGCGTACTCGTGCACGGAGGGCCAGAACCGGGAGCTGTGGTCCTCCGGGCACCACATGAAGTCCTGCCGCCAGGTGCGCTTCTCCGCCGACGGGCTGCGGCTGGTCAGCGTGTCGCGCGACAAGGCCGTGCACCTGCTGGACGTGGAGCGCGGCACGCTGGTGACCCGGATCCGCGGGGCCCACGGGGCCCCCATCAACAGCCTGCTGCTGCTGGACGAGAACCTGCTGGCCACCGGGGACGACGCGGGAACCCTGAAGGTCCGGACCGGAAGTGACGTTCCCAGATAATCACAGCGACCTTTATGAGTCACAATTATGAGTTCAAAGGTCACAGTTATGAGTTCAAAAGTCACAGTTATGAGTTTGAAAGTCAGTTATGAGTTTAAAAGTCACAGTTATGAGTTCAAAAGTCACAATTATGAGTTCAAAAGTCACAATTATGAGTTCAAAAGTCACAATTATGAGTTCTAATATAATCAAAGTGTCTTACTGGGCTTTTCTACATAAACGTACAAGAAAAAGTCACGTGACGCGATCTGGCCCCAGCTGGTCTCTGGAGGTCTTCTGGTGGTCTTCAGCTGGTCTCTGGAGGTCTCTGGAGGTCTCAGTGTCTGTATGAAATACTCTTTTATCGTGTTTAGTTTCTCGTTTTTATATTTAGAATCGAGGAACCTCGTGTTCTCTCCAGAGTAACTTGTTGTGGTTGTTGTTGTTGTTGTTGTTGTGGTGGCGGTTTAGGTGTGGGACATGAGGAAGGGGACGGACATCATGGACCTGAAGCAGCACGATGATTACATCAGTGACATCGCAGTGGACCAGAACAAGAGGATCCTGCTCACGACCAGGTGGGGATGTTCATATTATTAATAATAATATTATTACAAATGTTATTAATACATTTATATATTATTACTATTATTAATAATAATAATAAATATTAATAATTAAATATTATTAATAATAATTAATATTATTAATAATGATCATGATAATATTAATATGTTGTCCGCGCTGCGTTCAAAGACCGTGGTAAAGCCGAGCCTCCTCCTCCCTCAGCGGCGACGGCACGCTGGGCGTGTTCAACCTGAAGCGGCGGCGCTTCGAGCTGCGGTCGGAGAGCCAGAGCGGGGACCTGACGGCCGTGGCCCTCATGAAGCGGGGCCACAAGGTGCTGTGCGGCTCCAGCGAGGGGACGCTCTACCTCTTCAACTGGGACGGCTTCGGGGCCACGAGCGACCGCTTCGCCCTGAGGGCCGAGTCCGTGGACTGCCTGGTGCCGCTCAGCGACAGCATCGTGTGCACCGGCGCCACGGATGGCTACATCCGGTGAGGGGGGGGGGGGGGGCTGAGGGTTTGAGGTGGTCCTAAACGGCCTGATGGTCTAGATGGATCCAAAACTAGATTAAATGGTCCTGTGGTGGTCCTGTGGTGGTCTAGCCTGGTCCTAACGCCCCCCCTCCCCCTCAGAGCCGTGAGCGTGCTCCCCAACCGGGTGCTGGGCTGCGTGGGGCAGCACGTGGGCGAGCCCATCGAGGAGCTGGCCTCCTCCTGGGACCGGCGCCTCCTCGCCAGCAGCGCCCACGACCAGCTCATCAAGTTCTGGGACGTGTCGGCGCTGCCCGGCACCACCGTCCCAGAGTACCGCAAGAGGAAGAAGAAGGACGGCCGCATGAAGGCGCTGAGCAAGAAGGCCCACGGGGACAACGACTTCTACGCCGGGCTGCTGGAGGAGGAGGAGGAGAAGGAGGAGGAGACGCAGAAGGAGGAGGAGGAGGACAGCGACTAGAACCCCCATGTGGTCTGTGGACTGGAGGCAGACCACCAGGTGAAGACGAGGACCTTCATCCACACCGACTCACCTTAAAAAATGACTTTTTCCTCAATTTATTTGTTATTTATTTTCTTTCGTTCGGAAAAACTTTAAAAAACTGAAATTGGGGATAAGAAAAAGAAATCCAAATGATTCGGCTTTGCCTCCAGATGTTTGGTGACTTCTGAATTTGGGGGAAAGAAATTTATTTGTATCCACATTAAAATTGTTTAGTTTTTTATATAAATTGTCACTTATTTATTTTTTGTTGATTATACTTTAAATAAGTTGTTGATGTTTTCTTCGTGTTTCCAGTTCGATGCTCCTGAAGTTTTAACGTGCATTTTATTTATTTATTCACAGGAAAAACCTACAAATTAAAATATAATACCGGTTAATATCAAGAAGTATCAATAACTTAATTAATGTAAATTATGTATTTTGGTTTTTTTCATGCTGGTGTTGGAAGTAATATTCAGATCTGAACTAAAAAAACATTAAGTACAACACAGAATTTTTTTTATTACTTTACAGCCCAAACTGTAATTTACATAAAATATTGTTGGTGAAATTTATACAAATATGCAAAAATAAACAGTTTAATATTGAAATGAAAAATAATAATGAAAACAAACTGCTATATTTGACTCGGCTGTAAAAAATCTATAAATATGTAAATAGTAAAAGTACATTACTTATAATTTGTACTTGCAAGCCTTAAAGTATAGTTGATTACTTTTTTTAAATAAATAAATTTAACTTGGAAAAAGTAAAACAATGTGACGTTTTTACTGTCTGGGTGATGAAAGAAACATTGCATTAAAGTAAATATAAATAGGGAACTTATGTTTATAATTATGTCGTTAAATCTACTCAGTTAAATATATAATCGAGTTAGAAGCTAAATAATTTATAATTAGTTGTTACCTTCTATATTATTAGTCTTTCACGTTTCCGTTCGAGGTGGTACGGTCGCTCGCGAGTGGAACAGTCCAGCGGGCGGGCGGGAAACGCTGCTGACGTCACGTGACGCAGCTCGAGTCAACATGGCGGCGCCGAGTAACGGCGTAGCTTAGTAACGAGAAGCAGCCCGGCGCACCGAGGCGGTTCTCTCGCGTTTCCAGACAACCACCGGGTTGGGCTTTGTTTCTCCGGGTAAGTCAGAGTCCCGCCGTCCGGTTGAAACTCACATTTAATAACCAGAGAAGAAGAACGCGGAGCTGGGCGGGTTATAACGGCGAGCTAGCTTAAAGCGAGCATCTCCGCTAGCATGTATTTGTCAACAGAGAAACACGCGACTCGGGTCGAGGACGCAGTTTCCTCCTCGCGCGCGCGCTTACGAGGCGGGAAGTCGACGTTTATCTAACGTGTCGTTACTTAAAACTCTTCTTGACGTTTCCCAGGTTGTTGTGCCGTAAAGCAGAAGGCATGCCGGGAAAACACGTCGAGCAGAACAAACAGGGAGACCTGGTGTTCGCCAAGATGAAAGGGTTCCCTCACTGGCCGGCCCGGGTGAGACACACACACACACACACACACACACACACACACACACAGACACAGACACAGAGAGAGAGAGAGACACACACACACAGACACACAGAGAGAGAGAGAGACACACACACAGAGACACACACACACACACACACACACAGACACACAGAGAGAGACACACACACACAGACACACAGAGAGAGACACACACAGACACACAGAGAGAGAGAGACACACACACAGAGACACACACACAGAGACACACACACACACACACACAGACACAGAGAGAGAGAGAGACACACACACACAGACACACAGAGAGAGAGAGAGACACACACACAGAGACACACACACACACAGACACACAGAGAGAGACACACACACACAGACACACAGAGAGAGACACACACACACACACACACACAGACACACAGAGAGAGAGAGAGACACACAGACACACACACAGAGACACACACACAGAGAGAGATACACACAGACACACACACACACAGACATACAGAGAGAGACACACACAGACACACACACAGACACACAGAGAGAGACACACACAGAGACACACACACACAGACACACAGAGAGAGACACACACAGACACACACACAGACAGAGAGAGAGACACACACAGACACACAGAGAGACACACACACACACACAGAGAGAGAGAAGAGACACACACACAGAGACACACACACACACACACAGACACACAGAGAGAGACACACACACACAGACACACAGAGAGAGACACACACACACACACACAGACACACAGAGAGAGAGAGACACACACACAGAGACACACACACACAGACACACAGAGAGAGACACACACACACACACACACAGAGACACACACACAGACACAAAGAGAGAGACACACACAGACACACACAGACACACACACACACAGACACACAGAGAGAGACACACAGAGACACACACAGACACACACAGACACACACACACACAGACACACACACACAGACACAGAGAGAGAGACACACACACAGAGACACACACACACAGACACACACACACACACACAGAGAGAGACACACACACACACACACACACACAGAGAGAGACACACACAGACACACACACACACACACACACAGAGAGAGACACACACAGACACACACACACACACACACACACCCTCTCATGGTCTCCCTGTGTTCAGGTGTGTAAGTCTGATGATGGAACCAAGAAGAGAGTCTCGGTCTTCTTCTACGGGACGCACCAAATGTAGGTAGAGCTGTCAGCCACCTGTCTCACCCTCTCTGTGTCTCACCCTCTCTGTCTCACCCTCTCTGTGTCTCACCCTCTCTGTCTCACCCTCTCTGTGTCACCCTCTCTGTGTCTCACCCTCTCTGTGTCTCACCCTCTCTCTGTCTCACCCTCTCTGTCTCACCCTCTCTGTGTCTCACCCTCTCTGTCTCACCCCCTCTGTGTCTCACCCTCTCTGTCTCACCCTCTCTGTGTCTCACCCCCTCTGTGTCTCACCCTCTCTCTGTCTCACCCTCTCTGTGTCTCACCCTCTCTGTGTCTCACCCTCTCTGTGTCTCACCCTCTCTGTCTCACCCCCTCTGTGTCTCACCCTCTCTCTGTCTCACCCTCTCTGTGTCTCACCCTCTCTGTGTCTCACCCTCTCTGTCTCACCCCCTCTGTGTCTCACCCTCTCTCTGTCTCACCCTCTCTGTGTCTCACCCTCTCTGTGTCTCACCCTCTCTGTCTCTCACCCTCTCTGTCTCACCCTCTGTGTCTCACCCTCTCTGTCTCACCCCCTCTGTGTCTCACCCTCTCTGTCTCACCCTCTCTGTGTCTCACCCTCTCTGTCTCACCCCCTGTGTTTCACCCTCTCTGTCTCACCCTCTCTGTGTCTCACCCTCTCTGTCTCACCCTCTCTGTGTCTCACCCTCTCTGTCTCACCCTCTGTGTCTCACCCTCTCTGTCTCACCCTCTCTGTGTCTCACCCTCTCTGTCTCACCCTCTGTGTCTCACCCTCTGTGTCTCACCCTCTCTGTCTCACCCTCTCTGTGTCTCACCCTCTCTGTCTCACCCTCTCTGTCTCACCCTCTCTGTGTCTCACCCTCTCTGTCTCACCCTCTGTGTCTCACCCTCTCTGTCTCACCCTCTCTGTCTCACCCCCAGAGGTCTGGTCCTCCCGGAGAACATCGTCCCGTTCGTGGGCAACAAGATGAAGTTCGGCAGCGGCGTGCGCATCAAAGGCTTCTCTGAGGGCATGTGGGAGATCCAGAACACGCCGCGGGTCGGGAGCAAAGCAAGGGTGAGGGAGAGAGACAGGCAGAGAGAGAGAGACAGGCAGAGAGAGAGAGACAGGCAGAGAGAGAGACAGAGAGAGAGAGAGAGAGAGACAGGCAGAGAGAGAGAGAGACAGGCAGAGAGAGAGAGACAGGCAGAGAGAGAGAGAGGCAGAGAGAGAGAGACAGGCAGAGAGAGAGACAGGCAGAGAGAGAGAGACAGGTAGAGAGAGAGAGACAGAGAGAGAGAGAGACAGAGAGAGAGAGAGAGACAGGCAGAGAGAGAGAGAGAGACAGGCAGAGAGAGAGAGAGGCAGGCAGAGAGAGAGAGACAGGTAGAGAGAGACAGGCAGAGAGAGAGAGACAGAGAGAGAGACAGAGACAGGCAGAGAGAGAGACAGAGAGAGAGACAGAGAGAGACAGGCAGAGAGACAGAGAGAGACAGGCAGAGGGAGAGAGACAGGCAGAGAGAGAGAGGCAGAGAGAGAGAGACAGGTAGAGAGAGAGACAGAGAGAGAGACAGAGACAGGCAGAGAGAGAGAGAGAAAGGCAGAGGGAGAGAGACAGGCAGAGAGAGAGAGACAGGCAGAGAGAGAGAGACAGGCAGAGAGAGAGAGAGAGGCAGGCAGAGAGAGAGAGAGGCAGGCAGAGAGAGAGAGAGAGGCAGAGAGAGAGAGGCAGAGAGAGAGAGGCAGAGAGAGAGAGACAGAGAGAGAGACAGGTAGAGAGAGAGAGAAAGGCAGAGGGAGAGAGACAGGCAGAGAGAGAGAGGGAGAGAGACAGGCAGAGAGAGAGAGAGAGAGAGACAGGCAGAGAGAGACAGGCAGAGAGAGAGAGAGAGACAGGCAGAGAGAGAGAGAGAGAGGCAGAGAGAGAGAGGCAGAGAGAGAGAGAGAAAGGCAGAGGGAGAGAGACAGGCAGAGAGAGAGAGACAGGCAGAGAGAGAGACAGGTAGAGAGAGAGAGACAGGTAGAGAGACAGGCAGAGAGAGAGAGAGAGAAAGGCAGAGGGAGAGAGACAGGCAGAGGGAGAGAGACAGGCAGAGAGAGAGAGACAGGCAGAGAGAGAGAGACAGGCAGAGAGAGAGAGAGAGAAAGGCAGAGAGAGAGAGACGGTTGTACAAGTTCTGTTTCATGACGTGTGACTATAGATGTTGTGTCCTCAGGCTTCACCTACCAAGACGACTGCCACGGACACGCCTAAGAGCACCCCCTCTAAAGCCACGCCCACTCCATCTAAAGCCACGCCCCTTATAACCCAGGTCTCGGGTAAACAGGAAGTGGCTCCTGTGGGTAAAACTCCCACCAGAGCGTCTCTGAGATCATCCGGCCAGAAACCCACCTCAGAGCCCTGTGTTCACAGGAGGAGCAGGAGGCCAGGGGGGAGGAGGGAGGAGGAGAAGAAAGAGGAGGAGGTGGAGATGGTGAAGAAGGAGGTGGAGGAGAAGAAAGAAGAAGAGGAGGATGAGAAGAAAGAAGACAAGGAGAAGAAGAAGAAAGAGGAGGAGGGAGGACAGAGAGAAGAGGAGGAGATGAGGGAGGAGGAGGAGTCATCGGAGAAGCAAGGGCTCAAGAGGAGGAGAGAAGAGAAGGAAACGCATGGGGACCTCGCTGAAGGAAAGAAAGAGGAGACGACGGCATCAGAGAGGAAAGAGGAGGCGCAGGGTGGAGAAGGAGGAGCAAAGACAAAAGAGAAGGAGGAAGAGGAGAGCCGAGGAGTCAAGAGGAGGAGAAACCAGAAGGAAAGGAATCAGGACGACAGCAAGGGAGCGAAACAAGTGGAAGAGGAGGAGAAACTGAGGAAGACGAAGATCGATGATGGAGAACCAAAGACATCGGAGGGCAAAAGGATGAAGACGAGGAGAACAGAGAAGGAGGAGAAGAAGGAAACGGAACAACGTGGCAGGGAAGGAAAGAGGACGAAGAGGGAGACGAGAGCGGAGAAGGAAACGAGCGGATCGGAGAAGGAAAGAGAACAAGGTTGCAGCGAAGGAAAGAAGGAGGACAAGAAGGAAACGAGAAGAACAGAGAAGGAGAAGGAAACGGAACAAGGTGGTAGCGAAGGAAAGAAGGAGGAGAGAACAAGGAGGGAGATGAGGAGAACAGAGAAAGAAAAGGAGAAGGAGGAGAGAACAAGGAGGGAGGAGACGAGGGGAGCAGAGGAGGAGGAGAAGGAAACGGAACAAGGTAGCAGCGAAGGAAAGAAGGAGGAGAGGACGAGGAAAGAGGAGACGAGGGGAGCAGAGGAGAAAGAAACGGAACAAGGTAGCAACGAAGGAAAGAAGAAGGAGGAGAGGACGAGGAGAGGAAAGAAGGAAATGAGAACGGAGGAGGAGGAAATGGAACACGGTAGTAGCAAAGAAAAGAAGGAGAGGACAAGGAGGGAGGAGACGAGGGGAGCAGAGGAGGAGAAGGAAACGGAACAAGGTAGCAGCGAAGGAAAGAAGGAGGAGGAGAGGATGAGGAGAGGAAAGAAGGAAACGAGAACAGAGAAGGAAATGGAACAAGGTGGTAGAGAAGGAAAGAAGGAGGAGAGAACAAGGAGGGAGGAGATGAGGGGAGCAGAGGAGGAGGAGAAGGAAACGGAACAAGGTAGCAGCGAAGGAAAGAAGGAGGAGAGGACGAGGAAAGAGGAGACGAGGGGAGCAGAGGAGAAAGAAACGGAACAAGGTAGCAACGAAGGAAAGAAGAAGGAGGAGAGGACGAGGAGAGGAAAGAAGGAAATGAGAACGGAGGAGGAAATGGAACACGGTAGTAGCAAAGAAAAGAAGGAGAGGACAAGGAGGGAGGAGACGAGGGGAGCAGAGGAGGAGAAGGAAACGGAACAAGGTAGCAGCGAAGGAAAGAAGGAGGAGGAGAGGATGAGGAGAGGAAAGAAGGAAACGAGAACAGAGAAGGAGGAGGAAACGGAACAAGGTGGCAGCAAAGGAATGAAGGAGAGGACGAGGAGAACAGACAAAGAGGACGAGAAGGAGGAGAGGACAAGGAGGGAGGAGACGAGGGGAGCGGGGAAGGAGGAGGAAACGGAACACGGTAGCAGTGAAGGAAAGAAGGAGGAGAGGACAAAGAGAGGAAAGAAGGAAACGAGAACAGAGGAGGAGGTGGAACAAGGTAGCAGTGAAGGAAAGAAGGAGGAGAGGTCAAAGAGAGGAATGAAGGAAACGAGAACACAGAAGAAGGAGGAGGAAATGGAACAAGGTAGCAGCGAAGGAAAGAAGGAGGAGAGGACAAAGAGAGGAAAGAAGGAAACGAGAACAGAGAAGGAGGAGGTGGAGGAGGAACCAGGTGGCAGCAAAGGAAAGGAGGAGGAGAGGACGAAGAGGGACACGAGGTCGGAGAGCGAGGGAAGGAAAAGAACGAGGGAAAAGGAGGAGCAGCTGAAAACTAACGGAGAGGAAAGGAGAGACAGGAAGGAGGAGGCGACGATGATGATGAAGAAGGTGAAGGATGTCGTGGTGGTGATGATGAAGAAGGAGAAGGAGGCGACGATCAAGAAGAAGAAAGAGGAGGCGACGATGATGAAGAAGGAGGAGACGGAGGAGAAGGAGGTGAAGAAAACCAGAGGGAGCAAAGCGATGAAGACGAGGAGAGGAAAGGGGGAAGAGGAGATTGAGAAGGGAGGAGGCGCAGCGAACGAGGAGGTGAAGATGCTTCATTGTTTCTAAATGTTTTGATTCACACGTGATGCGTTCAGGGACCGTCGGAAATAAGACAGTCTAAAGTTGATGCTCTTTTTTTCACAATAGTTTGTTTCATAAAATACTTAAAATATATAAATAACAACAACAACTTGTTGACGTTGCAGCGCCGCCTGGCTGCCAAGAGGGAAAGTCTGCTGACGTCTCTGAGAGGACTGCTGAAGGACGAGAGGGGAGCGAGGAGGAGGAGCAAGGGCTCCCTGTGAGGAACAGCACTCAGAGGAGGAGGAGGAGGAGGAGTCACATGTTCTCATTGCCTCCACTTCACAGGAACCTGGAGGCGAAGAAGAGGAGGAGTCAGGCGGCGGCGGAGAAGAAGAACTCCACGAGCGGGAAGTCGAAAGAAGAGACGACGACGGAGGTGAAACTGAAAGGAGGCGCCAAAAAAGAGGAAGAGGAGAAGGAGGAGCAGACGACGGAGGAGAAGAAGATGGACGTGAGCAAAGAGAAGGAGAGCGTCCAGAAGACGGAGGAGAAGAAAGACGAGAGGAAAATCATCGGGAAGATCGTGAAGGCGACGCCTGGAGGCGGAGCCAAAGTCCAGGTGAAGACCGTGATGGGGGGAGTGGCCATGGCGGCGGCGGAGGAGAAGAAGAAGAAAGAGGAGAAGGTGGAAGACAAGAAGAAGAGTTCCGGGAAAGGGAAGGAGAGAGAGAAGCAGAGCGGGGAGAAGAAGAAGAACGAAGACGAGCAGAAGGAGGTGAAGAAGGAGAGCGAGGCGACGGGCGACCGGAGGGAGAGGAAGAGCGAGAGAACCACAGAAGAAGAGTCGGAGCAGAAGGTCTCCGACGGGGAGGCGGCACCGCCGAAGAAGAGGAGCGATAAAGCGGAGTCTAAAGGGGGCGGAGCTACGAGGAGGGCCGAGGAGGCGGAGTCTAAAGAGGGCGGCGGCTCGTCGGGCGGCGGGAAGAAGAGCTCCGCCTCCGTGACGCTGACGGACTCCACGCTGCACCGGATCCACGGAGACATCCGAATCGCCCTGAAGACCGACAGCCCCGTGAGACCTGTTGTTGTTGTTGTTTGTTCAGGTCACCTTCGACAACCAGGACACGCCCACTTACTATGTTATTACTTTCCTTAAAAGTATAAAACAATCAGACAATATAAACACTAGAATACAAAAGAACAATAGGAACAACACTCGGGTAAACAAACAACACTCGGGTAAACAAACAACACTCGGGTAAACAAATAACACTCAGGTAAACAAACAACACTCGGGTAAACAAACAACACTGGTAAACAAACAACACTCTGGTAAACAAACAACACTCGGGTAAACAAGAGCTAACGGTGTATGTCTCCCCCTTGTGGACGCAGAGGTTTCTCCCCATGTGTCCTTAACCCTTCTCCTTGTCTTTAACCCGTCTCCTTGTCTTTAACCCTTCTCCTTGTCTTTAACTCGTCTCCTTGTCTTTAACCCTTCTCCTTGTCTTTAACTCGTCTCCTTGTCTTTAACCCTTCTCCTTGTCCTTAACCCTTCTCCTTGTCTTTAACCCGTCTCCTTGTCTTTAACCCTTCTCTTTAACCCTTCTCCTTGTCTTTAACCCTTCTCCTTGTCTTTAACTCGTCTCCTTGTCTTTAACCCTTCTCCTTGTCCTTAACCCTTCTCCTTGTCTTTAACCCGTCTCCTTGTCTTTAACCCTTCTCTTTAACCCTTCTCCTTGTCTTTAACCCTTCTCCTTGTCCTTAACCCTTCTCCTTGTCTTTAACCCGTCTCCTTGTCTTTAACCCTTCTCTTTAACCCTTCTCCTTGTCTTTAACTCGTCTCCTTGTCTTTAACCCTTCTCCTTGTCCTTAACCCGTCTCTTTGTCTTTAACCCTTCTCTTTAACCCTTCTCCTTCTCTTTAACCCTTCTCCTTGTCTTTAACCCTTCTCCTTGTCCTTAACCCTTCTCCTTGTCTTTAACCCTTCTCCTTGTCTTTAACCCGTCTCCTTGTCTTTAACCCTTCTCCTTGTCCTTAACCCTTCTCCTTGTCTTTAACCCTTCTCCTTGTCTTTAACCCTTCTCTCCTTGTCCTTAACCCTTCTCCTTGTCTTTAACCCTTCTCTCCTTGTCCTTAACCCTTCTCCTTGTCCTTAACCCTTCTCCTTGTCTTTAACCCTTCTCCTTGTCCTTAACCCTTCTCCTTGTCTTTAACCCTTCTCCTTGTCTAACCCTTCTCCTTGTCTTTAACCCTTCTCCTTGTCTTTAACCCTTCTCCTTGTCCTTAACCCTTCTCCTTGTCCTTAACCCTTCTCCTTGTCTTTAACCCTTGTCCTTAACCCTTCTCCTTGTCTTTAACCCTTGTCCTTAACCCTTCTCCTTGTCCTTAACCCTTCTCCTTGTCTTTAACCCTTACCTTAACCCTTCTCCTTGTCTTTAACCCTTCTCCTTAACCCTTCTCCTTGTCTTTAACCCGTCTCCTTGTCTTTAACCCTTCTCTTTAACCCTTCTCCTTGTCTTTAACCCTTCTCCTTGTCCTTAACCCTTCTCCTTGTCCTTAACCCTTCTCCTTGTCTTTAACCCTTGTCCTTAACCCTTCTCCTTGTCCTTAACCCTTCTCCTTGTCTTTAACCCTTCTCCTTGTCTTTAACCCTTCTCCTTAACCCTTCTCCTTGTCTTTAACCCGTCTCCTTGTCTTTAACCCTTCTCTTTAACCCTTCTCCTTGTCTTTAACCCTTCTCCTTGTCCTTAACCCTTCTCCTTAACCCTTCTCCTTGTCCTTAACTCTTCTCTTTGTCCTTAACCCTTCTCTTTGTCCTTAACCCTTCTCTTTGTCCTTAACCCTTCTCCTTGTATTTAACCCTTCTCCTTGTCCTTAACCCTTCTCCTTCTCTTTAACCCTTCTCCTTCTCTTTAACCCTTCTCCTTGTCTTTAACCCTTCTCCTTGTCTTGCAGGACATCAGGAAGTGCCTGCTGGCGTTGGACCAGCTCAGCATGGTGTACGTGACGTGTAAACACGTGCAGAGGCACAGCGAGCTGGTCTCCACCCTCAGGAAGGTGACGTAGCGCCCCCGGGGGGGGGGGGGGGACTAACGCTCCTCTCTGAGGAGGTGCTGGGCTAACGCTCCTCTCTGTGTGCAGCTGCGGAGCTACAAGGCCAGCCGGGCCGTCATGGACAAGGCGGCCATGTTGTACAGCCGCTTCAAGAACGCCTTCCTGGTGGGGGAGGGGGAGGAGGTGGTGAGCGCCGCCTTCCTGCGCTCCCTGCTGGAGGAGAAGGAGCGGGAGGAGGCGCAGCGGGCAGAGAGGCTGAAGGGGGAGGAGCCTCTGGAGGAGAAGGAGAGGGAGGAGCCTCTGCAGGCCACAGACAGAGGGAGCGACGGAGGAGAGGAGGAGGTGAAAATAGAAATCGGTGAGTAATTTAATGAGACACTTTTCGGGGGGTTTCCCCTCATGTCACATGACTGCTGGTCTCAGGCGATGATGTCATAGTTTCCCCTCATGTCACATGACTGCTGGTCTCAGGCGATGATGTCATAGTTTCCCCTCATGTCACATGACTGCTGGTCTCAGGCGATGTCATAGTTTCCTCTCATGTCACATGACTGCTGGTCTCAGGCGATGATGTCATAGTTTCCTCTCATGTCACATGACTGCTGGTCTCAGGCGATGATGTCATAGTTTCCCCTCATGTCACATGACTGCTGGTCTCAGGCGATGATGTCATAGTTTCCCCTCATGTCACATGACTGCTGGTCTCAGGCGATGATGTCATAGTTTCCCCTCATGTCACATGACTGCTGGTCTCAGGCGATGATGTCATAGTTTCCTCTCATGTCACATGACTGCTGGTCTCAGGCGATGATGTCATAGTTTCCCCTCATGTCACATGACTGCTGGTCTCAGGCGATGATGTCATAGTTTCCCCTCATGTCACATGACTGCTGGTCTCAGGCGATGATGTCATAGTTTCCTCTCATGTCACATGACTGCTGGTCTCAGGCGATGATGTCATAGTTTCCCCTCATGTCACATGACTGCTGGTCTCAGGCGATGATGTCATAGTTTCCTCTCATGTCACATGACTGCTGGTCTCAGGCGATGATGTCATAGTTTCCTCTCATGTCACATGACTGCTGGGCTCAGGCGATGATGTCATAGTTTCCTCTCATGTCACATGACTGCTGGTCTCAGGCGATGATGTCATAGTTTCCTCTCATGTCACATGACTGCTGGTCTCAGGCGATGTCATAGTTTTAAAATGGTATGTTTTTACACAATCTGATCAAAGTAAATAGATTGTTAGAGACATAAATAATAAAATAATATTCTTTATTTTAAATTTTTAAATGTTATTATTGATATAAGAAAATATATTTTATAATTTTCTGGAATTATCAAATTAATTCTTTCCATTTTCATTATTTATTTTAACTTTAATTATTACATTTATAATTAGTAATGTCTTATTATTAAAATTATTGTTATTATAAAATATGTTTCATGCTTAATGTATCATTTAAATATAAGTTATGATTTGTTTTTTTACCTTGCTTGTTTTTGTTTTGTTTGAATAAACCATTGTTTGTTGTTTATTGTTGTCTTGTCCCCCCACAGCTCCAGTGGACTGTCCCTGAAGGTTCTGTGTGTTTGAAGCCTGGACTGAACCAACTCCAATCTGAGGGGTGGACCACGCCCCTTTCCCCCACATAAACAATTATTTATTACCCGTCACTGAGCGGTCGCCCTCACCTGTCTCTCTGACCCCACCTGTCGTCGTTTGGGTGCGCTGTACCTTTAAGAAGCCGACGTAGCCTTAACTACCTCTGCTAACAGTTCCTGAGTTGGTTCAGGCAGGTGACGGGGCTGATGGGAGATGTAGTTGTATTGAGAGACTCTGAGTATTACTGCCGCCTTGGTTGCCGGGCAGGATTCGGTGCTTTTATAGCTTTTGTACATGTTTTATTCAGTAATGTGCCGCCGTGAGATGTTGTTGTTGTTGTTGTCGCATGAGACTGATCTGATGATCCTGATGAAGACGTTCTGTGTTCCTCGTTTACTGAATTAAAGAATCACAAGAGTCAAAGATCTGAGTTTAGAATCATGATTTATCAGAATGGAGAAGACAGACTCCCCCCCCCCCTCTCTCTCTTGCTCTCTCTATTTCTCTCTTTCTCCCTCCTGCTGTCTCCCTCCCTCCTGCTGTCTCTCTCCCTCTCTCTCGCTTGCTCTCTCTCTCCCTCCTGCTGTCTCTCTCCCTCTCTCTCGCTTGCTCTCTCTCCCTCCTGCTGGCTCTCTCCCTCTCTCGCTTGCTCTCTCCCCCTCACTTCTCTCTCCCCCCCTCTCTCTATTTCTCGCTTTCTCCCTCCTGCTGTCTCTCTCCCTCTCTTGCTCTCCCTCTCTCTTGCTTTCTCTCCCTCTTGCTCTCTATTTCTCTCTTTCTCCCTCCTGCTGTCTCTCTCCCTCTCTCCTCCCCCTCTCTCTCTCTCCCTCCTGCTGTCTCTCTCCCTCTCTCTCGCTTGCTCTCTCCCCCTCACTTCTCTCTCTCTCCCCCCCCCTCTCTCTATTTCTCTCTTTCTCCCTCCTGCTGTCTCTCCCTCTCTCTCTCTCTTGCTCTCCCTCTCCCTCTCTCTCGCTTGCTCTCTCCCCCTCACTTCTCTCTCTCTCTCCCCCCCCTTGCCCCATGTTTAGGGGAGGGAACAGGAAGCCAGGGAGGTGTGTTCTCTCCCTCTGGAGGTGTGTCTCTCTTTTTCTCTCTCTCCCTCTTGGTCTCTCTCTCTGGAGGTGTGTCTCTCTTTCTCTCTTTCTCCCTCCCCCTCTTCACGGAAGAGAGAGCGCGCGCACGGAGGAGGATCGAGGACGCGCCGGATCGGTATCGATAATCTACCGGATCAATCAGTGAGGAGAGCGTGTGTGCGCGTGCGTGTGTGGACATGGACTCGTGGTTCTCCTGAGGACCCCGCGGAGCTGAAGGAGGAACATGGCATCCGCCGCAGAGGAGGTGCGCGGACACGTCACACACCGTGTACACACACACACACACACACACGTATATATGTATATTATACCACGTGTGTATTTATTATTGAGTTTACCTCTAATATATAATAGTTTCTTTAATAATACTATTATTTAAAAACAATGTGTACTCTGGGGGTTAGAGTATCAGCCCAGTTCTGAAATAAATACACAAGTGATCCAGTGGATCAATAAAGTGATCGGTACTTCTCGTGTCCTCCACAGAGTACACGCCGTTTGTTGTACTTTTTAAAATACTCGACAAACGACGAGGTAGAAGATGTGTTTTTATGATCCGGGTCTGGTCCAGGTCCTGGTTCAGGTCTCTTGTGTTTATGTCAACAGGATCAGGTGTCTTGTTGCCATAGCAACATCAAACACCAGGTTTCGTGAGGACCTCCCACATGTGGTCTGGTTTGGTCTGTAGACCAGCTGCAACCGGCTCAGCGGTTCCCCCTCAGGGTTCCAGTGAAGCCTCCACTACTGAGTACGGAGTCCTCATGAGGGTCTCAGGGTGAAGGGCTTCAACGGGGGCTTCATGAGGTCCAGAGGTCCCTGCAGGTCCAGGTCCTGAAGGGGTTCTTGTGACCTAGAAGATGGATCGGTCCACAGCCTCCTGGGTTTGGGTTTCTTTAAGGTTCTACATGTAGGTTTAGGTCCTCCAGGAGGTCTTGATCAGAGGTCTTCTGGGTTTCTTTGGGCCTCCTTTAGGGGTCAGAGGGCTGACCTGGTCCTACAGGTCTGAGGGGGTTCTGGAGGGGGCCTGTTGGGTTGAGGGTTTCTTCTTCGGATCATTTGGAGGTCTCTTGGATCTTAACCGGTTTTGGAGGGTCCAGGAAGAGGTTCTGTCAGATGCTGGATCTGAAGAGGGTCCAGAGGTCTGAGGAGCTTTTAGAAAAGGGGTCAAGGACCGAGTCCGTATCAGGTCCTTTTGAAGGGGGTCCTCATGGGGTCCTCAGTGTTCCTCATGGTTCCTCATGGGGTCCTCATGGGGTCCTCATAGTTCCTCAGGGGTCCTCATGGTTCCTCAGGGGTCCTCATGGGGTCCTCATAGTTCCTCAGGGGTCCTCATGGTTCCTCATGGGTCCTCATGGGGTCCTCATGGGGTCCTCAGTGTTCCTCATGGGGTCCTCAGGGGTCCTCATGGTTCCTCAGGGGTCCTCATGGGGTCCTCATGGTTCCTCAGGGGTCCTCATGGGGTCCTCAGTGTTCCTCATGGGGTCCTCAGGGGTCCTCATGGTTCCTCAGGAGTCCTCATGAGGTCCTCAGGGGTCCTCATGGTTCCTCATGGTTCCTCAGGGGTCCTCATGGGGTCCTCATGGGGTCCTCATGGTTCCTCAGGGGTCCTCATGGTTCCTCAGGGGTCCTCATGGTTCCTCAGTGGTCCTCAGGGGTCCTCATGGTTCCTCATGGGGTCCTCATGGTTCCTCAGTGTTCCTCATGGGTTCCTCAGGGGTCCTCATGGGGTTCCTCATGGTTCCTCAGGGGTCCTCGAGGGTCCTTAGGGGTTGTTGGGGCCCCGGTGTGTAACCCGACCCAGCCTGAGGGTCCTGACTAATTCATGAGTCACATGACCTCCTCGTGTGTCTCCTCGGCCGCCGGCTCCGGTTCCCCCTGCACGAGGCCTCCGGGCCTTTATCCTGAACCACCACAAGATCCTTCTGGGTCCCACCTGGACCTCCTCAGCCATCCTGTGAGGAGAAACACACACACACACACACACACACACACACAGCAGGAGGTGTGTGTGCTGAAAGCTGTGAGCGAGAGAGCATCTGTTTGTCTGGAGGAGAGAGAGAGAGAGGACACACTCATCCTCCATCTTTACTTCTCCTATGACATCACTTCCTGTCCTGAGAGAACCCTGGAACCTTCTAGAAGCAGCGCCCCCTGTGGTCTAAAGTGGTAGTGTTGGTTCTGCTGCCCCCTGTGGTCTAAAGTGGTAGTGTTGGTTCTGGTGCCCCCTGTGGACTAAAGTGGTAGTGTTGGTTCTGCTGCCCCCTGTGGACTAAAGTGGTAGTGTTGGTTCTGCCCCCTGTGGACTAAAGTGGTAGTGTTGGTTCTGCCCCCTGTGGACTAAAGTGGTAGTGTTGGTTCTGCTGCCCCCTGTGGACTAAAGTGGTAGTGTTGGTTCTATCGCCCCCTGTGGACTAAAGTGGTAGTGTTGGTTCTGGTGCCCCCTGTGGACTAAAGTGGTAGTGTTGGTTCTGCTGCCCCCTGTGGACTAAAGTGGTAGTGTTGGTTCTATCGCCCCCTGTGGTCTAAAGTGGTAGTGTTGGTTCTGCCCCCTGTGGACTAAAGTGGTAGTGTTGGTTCTGCTGCCCCCTGTGGACTAAAGTGGTAGTGTTGGTTCTATCGCCCCCTGTGGTCTAAAGTGGTAGTGTTGGTTCTGCCCCCTGTGGACTAAAGTGGTAGTGTTGTTTATGGCGCCCCCTGTGGTCTAAAGTGGTAGTGTTGGTTCTGGTGCCCCCTGTGGTCTAAAGTGGTAGTGTTGGTTCTGGTGCCCCCTGTGGACTAAAGTGGTAGTGTTGGTTCTGCTGCCCCCTGTGGTCTAAAGTGGTAGTGTTGGTTCTGGTGCCCCCTGTGGTCTAAAGTGGTAGTGTTGGTTCTGGTGCCCCTGTGGACTAAAGTGGTAGTGTTGGTTCTGGTGCCCCCTGTGGTCTAAAGTGGTAGTGTTGGTTCTGGTGCCCCCTGTGGTCTAAAGTGGTAGTGTTGGTTCTGCTGCCCCCTGTGGACTAAAGTGGTAGTGTTGGTTATGGCGCCCCCTGTGGTCTAAAGTGGTAGTGTTGGTTCTGGTGCCCCCTTTGGACTAAAGTGGTAGTGTTGGTTCTGGCGCCCCCTTTGGACTAAAGTGGTAGTGTTGGTTCTGCTGCCCCATGTGGACTAAAGTGGTAGTGTTGGTTATGGCGCCCCCTGTGGACTAAAGTGGTAGTGTTGGTTCTGGTGCCCCCTGTGGTCTAAAGTGGTAGTGTTGGTTCTGATGCCCCCTGTGGTCTAAAGTGGTAGTGTTGGTTCTGCTGCCCCCTGTGGACTAAAGTGGTAGTGTTGGTTCTGCTGCCCCCTGTGGACTAAAGTGGTAGTGTTGGTTCTGGTGCCCCCTGTGGACTAAAGTGGTAGTGTTGGTTCTGCTGCCCCCTGTGGACTAAAGTGGTAGTGTTGGTTCTGCTGCCCCCTGTGGACTAAAGTGGTAGTGTTGGTTCTGGTGCCCCCTGTGGACTAAAGTGGTAGTGTTGGTTCTATCGCCCCCTGTGCTCTAAAGTGGTAGTGTTGGTTCTATCGCCCCCTGTGGACTAAAGGGGTAGTGTTGGTTCTGCCCCCTGTGGACTAAAGTGGTAGTGTTGGTTCTGCTGCCCCCTGTGGACTAAAGTGGTAGTGTTGGTTCTATCGCCCCCTGTGGACTAAAGTGGTAGTGTTGGTTCTGCCCCCTGTGGACTAAAGTGGTAGTGTTGGTTCTGCTGCCCCCTGTGGACTAAAGTGGTAGTGTTGGTTAAGTGGTAGTGTTGGTTCTGCCCCTGTGGACTAAAGTGGTAGTGTTGGTTCCCCTGTGAGTGGTAGTGTTGGTTCTGGTGCCCCTGTGGTCTAAAGTGGTAGTGTTGGTTCTCCCCTGTGGACTAAAGTGGTAGTGTTGGTTCTGCCCTGTGGACTAAAGTGGTAGTGTTGGTTCTGGCCCCTGTGGTCTAAAGTGGTAGTGTTGGTTCTGTGCCCCTGTGGACTAAAGTGGTAGTGTTGGTTCTGGTGCCCCTGTGGACTAAAGTGGTAGTGTTGGTTCTGGCCCCTGTGGACTAAAGTGGTAGTGTTGGTTCTGGTGCCCCTGTGGACTAAAGTGGTAGTGTTGGTTCTGCCCCTGTGGACTAAAGTGGTAGTGTTGGTTCTGCCCCTGTGGACTAAAGTGGTAGTGTTGGTTCTGGCCCCTGTGGACTAAAGTGGTAGTGTTGGTTCTGTGCCCCTGTGGACTAAAGTGGTAGTGTTGGTTCTGGTGCCCCTGTGGACTAAAGTGGTAGTGTTGGTTCTGTGCCCCTGTGGACTAAAGTGGTAGTGTTGGTTCTGTGCCCCTGTGGTCTAAAGTGGTAGTGTTGGTTCTGATGCCCCTGTGGACTAAAGTGGTAGTGTTGGTTCTGGCGCCCCTGTGGACTAAAGTGGTAGTGTTGGTTCTGCTGCCCCTGTGGACTAAAGTGGTAGTGTTGGTTCTGTGCCCCTGTGGACTAAAGTGGTAGTGTTGGTTCTGGGCCCCTGTGGACTAAAGTGGTAGTGTTGGTTCTGCTGCCCCTGTGGACTAAAGTGGTAGTGTTGGTTCTGGTGCCCCTGTGGACTAAAGTGGTAGTGTTGGTTCTGCTGCCCCTGTGGACTAAAGTGGTAGTGTTGGTTCTGCCCCTGTGGACTAAAGTGGTAGTGTTGGTTCTGGCGCCCCTGTGGACTAAAGTGGTAGTGTTGGTTCTCCCTGTGGACTAAAGTGGTAGTGTTGGTTCTGTGCCCCTGTGGAAAGTGGTAGTGTTGGTTCTGATGCCCCTGTGGACTAAAGTGGTAGTGTTGGTTCTGGTGCCCCTGTGGTCTAAAGTGGTAGTGTTGGTTCTGCCCCTGTGGACTAAAGTGGTAGTGTTGGTTCTGGCGCCCCTGTGGACTAAAGTGGTAGTGTTGGTTCTGATGCCCCTGTGGACTAAAGTGGTAGTGTTGGTTCTGGCCCCCTGTGGACTAAAGTGGTAGTGTTGGTTCTGCGCCCCTGTGGACTAAAGTGGTAGTGTTGGTTCTGCCCCTGTGGACTAAAGTGGTAGTGTTGGTTCTGCTGCCCCTGTGGACTAAAGTGGTAGTGTTGGTTCTGGTGCCCCCCTGTGGACTAAAGTGGTAGTGTTGGTTCTGCTGCCCCCTGTGGACTATAGTGGTAGTGTTGGTTCTGGCGCCCCCCTGTGGACTAAAGTGGTAGTGTTGGTTCTGCTGCCCCCTGTGGTCTAAAGTGGTAGTGTTGGTTCTGCTGCCCCCTGTGGACTAAAGTGGTAGTGTTGGTTCTGCTGCCCCCTGTGGACTAAAGTGGTAGTGTTGGTTCTGCTGCCCCCTGTGGACTAAAGTGGTAGTGTTGGTTCTGCTGCCCCCTGTGGACTAAAGTGGTAGTGTTGGTTCAAGTGGTAGTGTTGGTTCTGCTGCCCCCTGTGGACTAAAGTGGTAGTGTTGGTTCTGCTGCCCCCTGTGGACTATAGTGGTAGTGTTGGTTCTGGCGCCCCCTGTGGACTATAGTGGTAGTGTTTCTCAGCGCCAGGGTGTCTTTAGAAGTTTCTTTCCGTACTTTTAACCTTATCAACTGATGTTAGCTCTAAACAGCAGAACGTGTGTGTGTGTGTGTGTGTGTGTGTTTGTGTGTGTGTGTACAGCTGTACACTATGATCTAAGGGGCCCTGCTCTGCTATTCTTAGCTCCTCCTGAGACTCCAGTGTTCACGTGTTATAAACATAGAACATGTGCTGGGTGACATTACACTGAGGCTCAGATTCAATAGTGTGTGTGTGTGTGTGTGTGTGTGTGTGTGTGTGTGTGTGTGTGTGTGTGTGTGTGTGTGTGTGTGTGTGTGTGTGTGTGTGTGTGTGTGTGTGTGTGTGTGTGTGTGTGTGTGTGTGTGTGTGTGTGTGTGACCTCTGGCACAGTGTTGCCTTCACATATCAACTGGATTGATCAGCAGTCTCTGTTCCTCCGTCGTTGGTTCTACTTCCTCCTAAATGATGAACAGTGAAAACATGGAACAACACGGGAGAATCAAAGAGAAATAAACTAATTAAAACAATGTTTTGATGATAATTCAGTCATAACGCACACCCTAGTTACTGAGAAAGAATAAAGTAATAAATAAATAGAAAATTCCACGACACGTCGAGGTTCCTCAGGTTTGATAACGGTTCATCTTCAAGGTCTTTAGATCATCCTTAAGGTCTTTAGATCATCTTCAAGGTCTTTAGATCATCTTTAAAGTCTTTAGATCATCTTTAAGGTCTTTAGATCATCGTCAAGGTCTTTAGATCATCTTTAAAGTCTTTATATCATCTTTAAAGTCTTTAGATCATCCTTAAGGTCTTTAGATCATCTTTAAGGTCTTTAGATCATCCTTAAGGTCTTTAGATCATCTTTCAGGTCTTTAGATCATCTTTAAGGTCTTTAGATCATCTTTCAGGTCTTTAGATCATCTTTAAAGTCTTTATATCATCTTTAAAGTCTTTAGATCATCCTTAAGGTCTTTAGATCATCCTTAAGGTCTTTAGATCATCTTTAAAGTCTTTAGATCATCTTTAAGGTCTTTAGATCATCTTTAAAGTCTTTAGATCATCCTTAAGGTCTTTAGATCATCTTTAAAGTCTTTAGATCATCTTTAAGGCCTTTAGATCATCTTTAAGGTCTTTAGATCATCCTTAAGGTCTTTAGATCATCTTTAAAGTCTTTAGATCATCTTTAAGGCCTTTAGATCATCTTTAAGGTCTTTAGATCATCTTTAAAGTCTTTAGATCATCTTTAAGGTCTTTAGATCATCTTTAAAGTCACTGAACATCTGGAGTGAAGTTATGAGCGTTGAAAAACAAGACACGCCCCTAAGAGGCTCATTGGTCCATATCTCTGAACACACCTTGAGGGGGCGCTAGAGAGCAACCTCCAGCAGCTAATCAGAATGCAGATAACCAAAGTAACCCCACTGTGTTCCTGTGGTCCTCAGGACTGCTTCGAGGACGCCTATGACCGAGTCCCTGTGTGAGTACACACAGACACACAGACACACCCTTGTTATTGAAACTGAGCTTTACTACTTCCTGTGCTGATTGGTAGAAGTGTGTGTGTGTGTGTGTGTGTGTGTGTGTGTGTGTGTGTGTGTGTGTGTGTGTGTGTGTGTGTGTGTGTGTGTGTGTGTGTGTGTGTGTGTGTGTGTGTGTGTGTGTGTGTGTGTGTGTGTGTGTGTGTGACCTCTGGCACAGTGTTGCCTTCACATATCAACTGGATTGATCAGCAGTCTCTGTTCCTCCGTCGTTGGTTCTACTTCCTCCTAAATGATGAACAGTGAAAACATGGAACAACACGGGAGAATCAAAGAGAAATAAACTAATTAAAACAATGTTTTGATGATAATTCAGTCATAACGCACACCCTAGTTACTGAGAAAGAATAAAGTAATAAATAAATAGAAAATTCCACGACACGTCGAGGTTCCTCAGGTTTGATAACGGTTCATCTTCAAGGTCTTTAGATCATCCTTAAGGTCTTTAGATCATCTTCAAGGTCTTTAGATCATCTTTAAAGTCTTTAGATCATCTTTAAGGTCTTTAGATCATCGTCAAGGTCTTTAGATCATCTTTAAAGTCTTTATATCATCTTTAAAGTCTTTAGATCATCCTTAAGGTCTTTAGATCATCTTTAAGGTCTTTAGATCATCCTTAAGGTCTTTAGATCATCTTTCAGGTCTTTAGATCATCTTTAAGGTCTTTAGATCATCTTTCAGGTCTTTAGATCATCTTTAAAGTCTTTATATCATCTTTAAAGTCTTTAGATCATCCTTAAGGTCTTTAGATCATCCTTAAGGTCTTTAGATCATCTTTAAAGTCTTTAGATCATCTTTAAGGTCTTTAGATCATCTTTAAAGTCTTTAGATCATCCTTAAGGTCTTTAGATCATCTTTAAAGTCTTTAGATCATCTTTAAGGCCTTTAGATCATCTTTAAGGTCTTTAGATCATCCTTAAGGTCTTTAGATCATCTTTAAAGTCTTTAGATCATCTTTAAGGCCTTTAGATCATCTTTAAGGTCTTTAGATCATCTTTAAAGTCTTTAGATCATCCTTAAGGTCTTTAGATCATCTTTAAAGTCTTTAGATCATCCTTAAGGTCTTTAGATCATCTTTAAGGTCTTTAGATTATCCTTAAGGTCTTTAGATCATCTTTAAAGTCTTTAGATCATCTTTAAGGTCTTTAGATCATCTTTAAAGTCACTGAACATCTGGAGTGAAGTTATGAGCGTTGAAAAACAAGACACGCCCCTAAGAGGCTCATTGGTCCATATCTCTGAA
Organism: Pseudoliparis swirei; assembly: GCF_029220125.1. Classification (NCBI taxonomy): domain Eukaryota; kingdom Metazoa; phylum Chordata; class Actinopteri; order Perciformes; family Liparidae; genus Pseudoliparis; species Pseudoliparis swirei. The sequence goes on from NC_079408.1 coordinate 1,639,592, forward strand.
CACACCTTGAGGGGGCGCTAGAGAGCAACCTCCAGCAGCTAATCAGAATGCAGATAACCAAAGTAACCCCACTGTGTTCCTGTGGTCCTCAGGACTGCTTCGAGGACGCCTATGACCGAGTCCCTGTGTGAGTACACACAGACACACAGACACACCCTTGTTATTGAAACTGAGCTTTACTACTTCCTGTGCTGATTGGTAGAAGTGTGTGTGTGTGTGTGTGTGTGTGTGTGTGTGTGTGTGTGTGTGTGTGTGTGTGTGTGTGTGTGTGTGTGTGTGTGTGTGTGTGTGTGTGTGTGTGTGTGTGTGTGTGTGTGTGTGTGTGTGTGTGTGTGTGTGTGTGTGTGTGTGTGTGTGTGTGTGTGTGCAGGGCGTGTCACATGGACCTGCACACGGCCATCCAGGAGACTCAGTGCGCTCTCAATCTGGTCCTCAACAACAAGTTCTCTGAAGCCCTGGACCTCCTCAAACCATGGTAACCACGGCAACATGTCTGTGTGCGTCATGTAACACACACACACAGTCTAGACTTTATGTGTGTGTGTGTGTGTGCAGGTGGAAGCTCAGCATGTACCACGCTCTGGGCTACAGCAGCATCCTGGTGCTTCAGGCCACGATGACCTTCGAGCAGCGAGAAATTCAGGCTGCCATGGCAACCATCAAGGAGGCGCTGCACACCTGCCAGAGGTGAGCGTCTCTAGCGCCCCCAGCAGGGCAAATACCTGTTGATCGTTAACATCCCTCAGCTTATAAATAATTTAATTTGACTAAATTATGTGATTAAAAATGTTTACTTTGCTGTACTAAATTATATAATTTTAACTACATTTTATTTTATTTTAATATTTATGTTTTTAGAAAATTATTTTTATGAACTAAATTATTAAATTTGACAACAAAAAATTATATATTTTATTTGACAATTATTTTTATTTCACTAAATTATGTTATTTAAAAAATATATAATTATATATAATTATTTTAGTTTTACCAAATATCTGAAACAAATTAGTTAACATTAATATTTTGCTGTAGAATATTAAGTTATTTTACAAAAATCTATATATTAGAATAATTATTACATTTTGCCATTTTTTATTTTTATTTTATGAGGTTATTTAATGTTAATAATAATGAATCCTAATGCTTGTGGTCCCCACCTGTCTGCAGGTTCAGGAAGAGGAGCTCTGTGATTGGCTCCCTCTCCAGTCTGATCAGCAAGCAGTCCAAGCTGCAGGAAGGTAGACACAAGCCCCGCCCCCTCGGTTTGATTGACAGCTGGAGGTCAGCAGGGGTCACCGAGCTGCTTGTGTGTTACAGAGGAGATGCACGCGGAGATCTGCTACGCCGAGTGTCTCCTGCAGAAGGCCATGCTCACCTTCGTGCAGGTGTGTGTACATGTTTACATGTGTACATGTGTACATGTCAGTAATGATAGGGTTAACTCATTCAATATAATGTCATTTTACCCTCTCTCTCTCTCTCCCCCTCCCTCTCCCTCCCCCCTCTCTCTCTCCCTCTCCCCCCTCTCTCTCTCTCTCAGGATGAGAACATGATCAGTTTTATTAAAGGAGGCATAAAGATACAAACAAGCTACCAGATCTACAAGTGAGACATCCCATAATGAGTCACCAGCATCGCCATGACGACCACACCTTCATCCCTTTGAATCGGAGCCTCTTGGGGGTCCTGTGGATCCTCTAAACCTCTTGGGGGTCCTGTGGATCCTCTGAGCCTCTTGGGGGTCCTGTGGATCCTCTGATCCTCTTGGGGGTCCTGTGGATCCTCTAAACCTCTTGGGGGTCCTGTGGTTCCTCTGAGCCTCTTGGGGGTCCTGTGGATCCTCTGAGCCTCTTGGGGGTCCTGTGGTTCCTCTAAACCTCTTGGGGGTCCTGTGGTTCCTCTAAACCTTATGGGGGTCCTGTGGTTCCTCTGAGCCTCTTGGGGGTCCTGTGGATCCTCTAAACCTCTTGGGGGTCCTGTGGTTCCTCTAAACCTTATGGGGGTCATGTGGTTCCTCTGAGCCTCTTGGGGGTCCTGTGGTTCCTCTGAGCCTCTTGGGGGTCCTGTGGATCCTCTGAGCCTCTTGGGGGTCCTGTGGATCCTCTGAGCCTCTTGGGGGTCCTGTGGTTCCTCTGAGCCTCTTGGGGGTCCTGTGGTTCCTCTGAGCCTCTTGGGGGTCCTGTGGATCCTCTGAGCCTCTTGGGGGTCCTGTGGTTCCTCTGAGCCTCTTGGGGGTCCTGTGGTTCCTCTAAACCTCTTGGGGGTCCTGTGGTTCCTCTGAGCCTCTTGGGGGTCCTGTGGTTCCTCTGAGCCTCTTGGGGGTCCTGTGGATCCTCTGAGCCTCTTGGGGGTCCTGTGGTTCCTCTGAGCCTCTTGGGGGTCCTGTGGTTCCTCTGAGCCTCTTGGGGGTCCTGTGGTTCCTCTGAGCCTCTTGGGGGTCCTGTGGATCCTCTGAGCCTCTTGGGGGTCCTGTGGTTCCTCTGAGCATCTTGGGGGTCCTGTGGATCCTCTGATCCTCTTGGGGGTCCTGTGGATCCTCTAAACCTCTTGGGGGTCCTGTGGATCCTCTAAACCTCTTGGGGGTCCTGTGGATCCTCTAAACCTCTTGGGGGTCCTGTGGATCCTCTAAACCTCTTGGGGGTCCTGTGGATCCTCTGAGCCTCTTGGGGGTCCTGTGGTTCCTCTGAGCATCTTGGGGGTCCTGTGGATCCTCTGAGCCTCTTGGGGGTCCTGTGGATCCTCTGATCCTCTTGGGGGTCCTGTGGATCCTCTAAACCTCTTGGGGGTCCTGTGGATCCTCTAAACCTCTTGGGGGTCCTGTGGATCCTCTGAGCCTCTTGGGGGTCCTGTGGTTCATCTGAGCCTCTTGGGGGTCCTGTGGTTCCTCTGATCCTCTTGGGGGTCCTGTGGTTCATCTGAGCCTCTTGGGGGTCCCGTGGATCCTTTGAGCCTCTCGGGGGTCCTTTGGATCCTCTAAACCTCTTGGGGGTCCTGTGGATCCTCTGAGCCTCTTGGGGGTCCTTTGGATCCTCTAAACCTCTTGGGGGTCCTGTGGTTCCTCTAAACCTCTTGGGGGTCCTGTGGATCCTCTAAACCTCTTGGGGGTCCTGTGGATCCTCTAAACCTCTTGGGGGTCCTGTGGATCCTCTGAGCCTCTTGGGGGTCCTGTGGTTCCTCTGATCCTCTTGGGGGTCCTGTGGATCCTCTAGACCTCTTGGGGGTCCTGTGGTTCCCCCTGAGCTCCTCTCTGCTCCTCAGGGACTGCCAGCAGGGGACCAGCGGCCCTCAGGACCCGTCCTGCCGGTCCGAAGTCTTCAGGCAGTTTGACGGCGGTGTGAAACTCGGCGTCGGCTCCTTCAACCTGGTGGGCGCTGGTTTTACTCCCCTCCGAGTCCCAGGCGGGAGGAGTTACAGATGGAGAATAATACCTTTTTATTTTTTATTACAAAATTATTTCTTTGACTAAATTCTTTAAATTTCCTAAATTATTTTCTAACATTAACTTTTTTTTAAATTATATTTGACCAAATAAATGTATTTTATAAAAATATTGTTATTTTTACAACAACATTTTTTTTTTACAAAAGTATATCATCTTAGAAATGTATTTCATAATATTTTTTCCAAATTATTGAATTTCTTCCAAATAATTGTATTTTACAAAATAATTTCATCTCACAATTTTTCTTTTGTTGACAAATTTATTTCTTTGACTAAATTATTTCTTTCTACTAAAGTATTGGACTATAACATGAACTTTATTATATTTATTATAATATTTTACCAAATAAATGTATTTTCAATTAAAAAAATATTTTATTAATTTATTTTTTATTTTACAAAAATATTTAACTTTACAAAAATATTTCATTTTACAAAAATATTTCATTTTACTGAAATTATTTTATTGAATAAAAATGTTTATTTACGAAATTACTTCATTTGACTCAACATGTCATCAACGAATCACAGATCTGAATTAACAGATCCAATATCAAACGGTTTATTTCATGACGTCTCTCTTCCAGATGTTGTCCCTCCTCCCTCACAGGATTTTGAGGTTGTTGGAGTTCATCGGATTCTCAGGGAACCGGGTTCGTACGACCTCCATGTGTTTCTATGTAGACCTGAAGAGGTCCCGGGCCTCATGTGGTCTCTGTCTGCAGACCTTCGGCCTGGCCCAGCTGAAGGAGGGCGCCTGCGGTCACAGCCTGCGGTCCATCTTCTGCGCCCTGACGCTGCTCTTCTACAACACATACGTGTCCCTGATCCTCGGTAGGGAAGCGGAGCTCCATCCCATAATGTGATGGTGGTGATGAGCTGAGCCCCTCGTGACCCACATGGTGTTGTGTTGATCAGGAACCGGAGAGGGGGACCTGGCGGAGGCCGACGCTCTGCTGGAGCCGTACCAGCAGAAGTACCCTGAAGTGAGTCCTGCAGAACACCCGGTCCGGTCCACCGATGAAGCTAAACCTCGTTCTGTGTCCTCCAGGGCTCCATCATCCTCTTCTACTCGGCTCGCATCTCCACGCTGAGAGGGAACTTCGAGAAGGTCTGAAGCTCTGAAACCGTCTGAAACACGAGCATTAAGGCTCAGACCCTCAAGCAGCTCTTTGAAGAACCGCCTCGTGTGTTTCAGGCCCGGGCGAAGTACGAGGAGTGCATCAGCAGCCAGCAGGAGTGGAAGCAGATCCACCACCTGTGCTACTGGGAGCTGATGTGGATCCACTCCTACCAGCAGGAGTGGCAGCAAGCCTACCAGTACGCAGACCTGCTGTGCAAGGAGAGCCGCTGGTCCAAGGTACAAGGACCGTGTGGAGAGGAACATATAAGATAGTCCAGGTCTAGAAGCTTCTATAGAGACCAGTCCACCAGGAAGGTCTAGAAGCTTCTATAGAGACCAGTACCCCACGGAGGTCTAGAAGCTTCTATAGGGACCAGTACACCAGAAGGTCTAGAAGCTTCTATAGAGACCAGTACACCAGAAGGTCTAGAAGCTTCTATAGAGACCAGTACACCAGGAAGGTCTAGAAGCTTCTATAGAGACTAGTACACCAGAAGGTCTAGAAGCTTCTATCGAGACGAGTACACCAGAAGGTCTAGAAGCTTCTATAGAGACCAGTATACCAGGAGGTCTAGAAGCTTCTATAGAGACCAGTACACCAGGAGGTCTAGAAGCTTCTATAGAGGCCAGTACACCAGGAGGTCTAGAAGCTTCTATTGAGACTAGTACACCAGAAGGTCTAGAAGCTTCTATAGAGACTAGTACACCAGAAGGTCTAGAAGCTTCTATAGAGACCAGTACACCAGAAGGTCTAGAAGCTTCTATAGAGACCAGTACACCAGGTCGTGGGTCTTCCATCTGGTCTTTCTGTCCTCTCCAGGCCATCTATGTGTACCAGAAGGCGGCCATCCTCAGCATGATGTCCGAGGAGGACGTGAAGAGGACGGGGGAGGACGTGGTGGACCTCTTTAAGTCAGTCCGCCTCAGTGAAGACTCGCACCGTGTTCTTGGGGGTCCTCCCAAGTGAAGGAACACAAGGCCGAGCATCTGTTTGTGTGCAGGCAGGTGGAGGGGCTGAAGCAGCGCCTGGCGGGGAAGTCCATCCCGACGGAGAAGTTTGCCGTGAGGAAGTCGCGGCGCTACAAAGCGGCGCGCCCCGTCCTGCTGGTCGTCCCCGCCCTGGTACCCACGACACATCGACAGTGAAACATGTGGCTCCGTCTCCTGGAATGCCTTCAAGGGCCCTGAATAATAAACACCTGTCCTTCAGGAGATGATGTACATCTGGAACGGGTTCACCATCGTGGGGAAGAGAGCCGACAGCACCGAGGCTCAGCTGGTCACCATCGAGGAGGCTGAGGAGCGGCTCCGCAACGACCCCAGTGCGTTCACACGGTGACTGTGGCTGTTATCTTGTGTGTGTATCATATATACATATATATATGGATATATTAGGGCTGTGAAACGATTAAAATTTGTAATCAGGTTAATCACAGGTTTCTGTGGATTAATCATGATTAATCACATATATACATTTACAGGCTCTCAAGACAGGCAAGAGCTCCGAGAAGAGTTGTTGGGGGGGGGACTCTGCGGCGACCGCGATCGACATATAGAACACCCCTGCATTAAAACATTAAAGAGCCGAGAGTTTTTTTCAGCGTGAGAAATACGATGTGTGGCGGGAGTGCGTGAGTTAAGACCGAAATGCGTGAGTCTCACGCTCAATGCGTAAGACTTGAGAGCCCTGCATTTATACACAGGGGGGCACATAACTTGCTCACCAGTGCGCGCGCCAGCATCTGAGCTCTGCCGCGCGAGCCGAGAGAAGAGTTGTTGACGGGGGGGGGGGCAAGTGACTTTTTTTCGTCCCAATGTGCGCACACACGCCGGCATCGGAGCTCTGCGGCGCGCGAGACGGAGATCGGAGTCGTGTTAACGCGACACTAGAGACAGAATGACATGCTGCTGGAGAGACGACCAACAACAGACGGATTGGAAGCTCATTCTGCGCATGCGTTAAATGCGTTAAAAAAAACCAACTAATTAATCCTGTAATTTAATTAACTGAGTTAACGCGTTATTTTTCACAGCACTAGTATATATATATATATATATTCATTCTCTTTTTTACTTTCTTACTTATTAAATATTTGTATTAGTAGTAAGTGACAAAACAGAAGAAAAGGGGTTCCACAGGGTTCTGTCCTCGGCCCACTTCTTTAGGTTCTACTGGACAGAAATAAACTGAATTCTGTCAAGCAGCAAGCTCTACGGTTCCCTCTAAAGACCTCTACTTTTACCTTTACCTCTACTTATACCTCTACTACCTCTATTTCTACTACCTCTACCCCTACTTCTTCCTTCTACCTCTACCTCTATGTTCTACTTCTACCTCTATCTGTACTTTCACCTCTATATTCTACCTCTACGTTTTACCTCTTACCTTCTAGTTCTACCTTCTACCTTCCTCTACCTCAATCTCTACCTTCAATCTCTACTTTCACCTCTACCTTCTACTACCTCTACCTTCTACTACCTCAACCTCAACCTCTACCTTCTACTACCTCTACCTCTACCTCTACCTTCCACTACCTCTACCTCTAAATTGATGCTTGGTCCAGTTGGGTAATGTGATGTCCATGTCCCGTTCAGGCCCCTCAGAGTTCCACCCAGACGACAGCTGCCTGGTCCAGATGTTGAAGGGACTCTGCCTGAAACACCTGGGCCGGTTGCTGCAGGCTGAGCTCTGCTTCACGCAGGTCCTGTCCAGGTAAGAGCTGCAGCCCGACGGGTCCAGGTCTATCTCCTGAGAGGTGGGAGTGACGGGTGGTCTGTGTGTTTCAGCGAGAGTCGTATCCGATACGACCACTACCTGATCCCCTTCACGCTCTACGAGCTGGGGCTGCTCTACAAGCAGCAGGGAGACGCCGCCAAGGCCGGCGCCTACATCGAAAACGCCAAGTAAGTCACCACGTATTTATCTATTAATATTAGTGCTGTGAAAAATAACGCGTTAACTCAGTTAATTAAATTACAGGTTTAACTAGTTTTGTTTTTTTAACGCATTAAACGCATGCGCAGAATGAGCTTCCAATCCGTCTGTTGTTGGTCGTCGGGACGAAAAAAAAGTCACTTGCAAAATGAGCTTCCAATCCACCACTTCAATCTGAACTCTGTCCGCTCTCATGCAGACGGTCTGTTCATCGGTAATGATCCTTCCGCAGGTTCACCTCCGGAAACCTTGTTACGACTTTTACTTCCTGTAGATCAGGGTCTCAACACGTCGATCGCGACCTGCCAGTCGATCGCGGCGTAGTGTCGGTAGATCGCATGACATTAAAGAGATTGGCCCGCCCCCTGACATGTTCTCTAGAGCACGTCTTTGTTTATTAAACTAAACGTCTGTTGTTGATCGTATCTCCACAGCAGCATGTCATTTCTGTCTCTTCGCGTTGCGTTAACACTTATCGATCTCCGTGCGCGCGCCACAGAGCTCCGTGCGCGCGCATCGGGACCGAGCAAAACAAAGTCACTTGTCAATCTGTCCACCTGTCCGGGCCGGTGAGGTTTCAGCTTTGCAGCGGTGTCCCCGTCCCTTTCATCACGGCCCAGTTCATGAAGAAAACCCACACAGTCAGTTTGCCTCAGCAGCTGCTAGAGGAAGACTAGAGGCCTTTAGATTGTATCATGGTGGAGTTAATGGTTGACAAACAAGAGAAACATGTTCTGTTTAACCCTCCTGTTACCTTTACATTTACTCACATATTTTACCCTCGGGGTCAATTTGACCCCAGCAATTAAAACCTCCAGAAAATTATTAGAATTAATATTGCTTCCCAAGTTTAAGTGTGAGGTACTTTATGTTTGTTTGTTGACTACCTAAATAGTCCTTTAAATAAATAAAAAAGTTGATATTTCTTATATGTTTGACACAGTGAAAAACAGCCTGGGGTCAAATTGACCCCAAAGAACACCGACATTAAACATTGAATAGGGTCAAATTGACCCGAAAGGTAACAGGAGGGTTAAACATTCTGTTTAGGATGAAGATGTATTAATGTTCCATATGGAAGAAAACTGCTAAATAACTGCTAAGTTGCAGCACCATTGTATAGAAGAATGTATAAATGTATATATCCGTCTTTTGTCATAAATCTCTATGTTCTCACAAAATATACCGAGAATATCGGTAATATGTGATTAATCATGATTAATCCACAAAAACCTGTGATTAATCCGATTAAAAATTGTAATCGTTTTACAGCCCTAATTAATATATATCATATACCGCGTATACATCTACATGTCTATATAGCTTTATATAGTTTACTTTCACATACACGTCTCTGTACTTCTCTTTACTTTCATATCCCTGTATTAACCTCTATATATGTGTCTATACCTTTAAACATCTCTATGTACTTTCTGATATAACTTCATGTACTCTATACATTAAACTCATACACCTGTTTACTTTTATACAAACATACCTTCATATACCTTTTTATATGAATATAGTCTACCTTGATACATCTCAATATATATAAATATAATGTATTCATGTATATATATACACATATATATATATATTAAATATGAAGTACTGTGTTCATCAGGACGAACTACAAGGACTACTCCATGGAGAGCCGGCTGCACCTCCGGATGCACGCCGCCCTCAACAGCCTCCGGGAGGCCGCGGCCGGCAGCCCATAATACTCGAGTGTCGGGGGTTTGATGCCCATCCCATAATACTCGAGTGTCGGGGTTTGATGCCCATCCCATAATACTCGAGTGTCGGGGTTTGATGCCCATCCCATAATACTCGAGTGTCGGGGTTTGATGCCCATCCCATAATACTCGAGTGTCGGGGTTTGATGCCCATCCCATAATACTCGAGTGTCGGGTTTGATGCCCATCCCATAATACTCGAGTGTCGGGGTTTGATGCCCATCCCATAATACTCGGTGACGGGGTTTGATGCCCATCCCATAATACTCGAGTGTCGGGGGTTTGATGCCCATCCCATAATACTCGAGTGTCGGGGTTTGATGCCCATCCCATAATACTCGAGTGTCGGGGTTTGATGCCCATCCCATAATACTCGAGTGTCGGGGTTTGATGCCCATCCCATAATACTCGAGTGTCGGGGTTTGATGCCCATCCCATAATACTCGAGTGTCGGGGTTTGATGCCCATCCCATAATACTCGAGTGTCGGGGTTTGATGCCCATCCCATAATACTCGAGTGTCGGGGTTTGATGCCCATCCCATAATACTCGAGTGTCGGGGGTTTGATGCCCATCCCATAATACTCGAGTGTCGGGGGTTTGATGCCCATCCCATAATACTCGAGTGTCGGGGGTTTGATGCCCATCCCATAATACTCGAGTGTCGGGGGTTTGATGCCCATATACTGTATATACAAAACAAACATGCACTTGCAATTGAACCCTTCTCACCAACCGTGGCTAACACACACACACACACACACAGACACACACACACACAGACACACAGACACACACACACACAGACACACACACACAGACACACAGACACAGACACACACACACACAGACACACACACAGACAGACACACACACAGACACACAGACACACACACAGACACACACACACACAGACACACACAGACAGACACACACACAGACACACAGACAGACAGACACAGACACACACAGACACACACACAGACAGACAGACACACACACACACAGACACACACACACACACACACACAGACACACAGACAGACAGACAGACACACACAGACACACACACACAGACACACACACACACACACACACACAGACACACACACAGACACACACACACAGACACACACAGACACACACAGACACACACACACACACACACACACACACACACAGACACACACACACAGACACACAGACAGACACACACACACACACACAGACAGACACACACACACAGACACACAGACACACAGACACACACACACAGACACACACACACACACAGACACACACACACAGACACACACAGACACACACACACATTCAGCTGCAATATAAACGTTGTGCGTTTGTATTTTTCATCTTTGAGAAGCTTAACAATCTTAATCTGTTTCTGCTTTTCTTATATTCTTCTTCTTATATTATTATATTATGATGTTATTGTATTATTATATTATTATATCATCTAACGTAAATTACGTTAATCAGTCAACAATAAAATTAAGTATAAATTATGCATATAATTATGTATATAATGTATGAACAGACAAATATTTAATACACCTATAAAAGGTATGTGTGCATATTTATATATGGTGTATATTTATATATATACATTTATAAATATATTGTTTCTATTTATATATATATATATATACAGGACTGTCTCAGAAAATTAGAATATTGTGATGAAGTTCTTTATTTTCTGTAATGCAATTTAAAAAACAAAAATGTCATGCATTCTGGATTCATTACAAATCAACAGAAATATTGCAAGCCTTTTATTCTTTTAATATTGCTGATTATGGCTTACAGCTTAAGAAAACTCAAATATCCTATCTCTAAATATTAGAATATCATGAAAAAGTATACTAGTAGGGTATTAAACAAATCACTTGAATTGTCTAATTAACTCGAAACACCTGCAAGGGTTTCCTGAGCCTTGACAAACACTCAGCTGTTATAAATCTTTTTTTTTACTTGGTCTGAGGAAATATTAAAATTTTATGAGATAGGATTTTAGAGTTTTCTTAAGCTGTAAGCCATAATCAGCAATATTAAAAGAATAAAAGGCTTGCAATATTTCAGTTGATTTGTAATGAATCCAGAATGCATGACATTTTTGTTTTTTTAATTGCATTACAGAAAATAAAGAACTTTATCACAATATTCTAATTTTCTGAGACAGTCCTGTATATATATATATATATATATATATATATATAGTTATACTGGTTTAATGCCAGGTGAATTTAATTCTTCTTGTAAACGTCTTTTCTTCATCATCAAGTTTTATTTTATTATTAATTTTTTTAATTCAGCGATAAATAATCGACATCGTTGGAACTTTAATAAACAAGGAGAAGAAACTCAAAATGCTATAAAGAATGTACCTGAAGACCAAATGACGTGTGGAGGGAACTCCATGGAGTCACGCTGTTGCTCCTGTGTTGTTGTTTGTTTGTTTGTTGGTGCGAGGCGTCCAGCTGGAGGACGTTCCTCGTGGAACCAGTAAATATTACAAATAAACAACAATATATGATGTCATCCGTTATCTTTAAGTGTTGTTGTTGTTGTGTCGTACACTCTGGTAAACGGGTTCTAAATGAGCTTCTACACAGAATGATTTCCTTCTGAAGAAACCGCTTGACAAAAGTGTGTGTGTGTGTGTGTGTGTGTGTGTGTGTGTGTGTGTGTGTGTGTGTGTGTGTGTGTGTGTGTGTGTGTGTGTGTGTGTGTGTGTGTGTGTGTGTGTGTGTGTGTGTGTGTGTGTGTGTGTGTGTCCGGTGGCTTCCTGATGTTTTTGTTGACCGAGTGTTGATCATTAACTTGTTTCTTCGTGTTATTAATAAAGTTATTGATCTGGAGCGATCCCGATCAGCTTCACGCTGCCGGCCGATTTAAACCTCCGAGTCACGTGACCCGCTTTTTATTCTGGAAACAACCAAACACGGTCGGGTTCAGACCGCGACCTTCAGGGCCCGGTCGCGACCTTCAGGGCCGGGGTCACGGTGCCGCCCCCCTGGTTACTGGGTGACGGGTTCTCTGAGCCAATGATTGACGGATGATGTCACCGGAGGGCAGCAGACGCTCGCCCACAGAACAAGGTTCTCCGTGTCTGCAGCGGAACGTTGGATCAACGAGATGAGGGCTTCGGTTCTCCTGCTGCTTCTCCTGGTTCGGAGCTCTGAATCGGTGAGTCGCCTTCTTGGTGTTATTGTTTATATTCCATCACGTTCGCCACGATGTCTCGCGGTGGATCTGCGTAGCGCCTCACCTCTTGTGTTTGTATTTGTTCTCCAGCAAAGCTATCAGCCCAAATATGATACTCCAAACCACATGGAGCAGAAAGCACAAGTCCCAGAGGTACCACAAGACCCCCCCTCAACCCCCCTGGTGACCAGCCTGGACCCCATGGACCCCACAGACCCCAAGGACCCCATTGACCCCAAGGACCCCATGGACCCACCATCCTCCAAGGATCCCACAGTCCCCACGACCCCCCCGGCCTCTGAAGCACCCAAGGAAGACGAGTTTGTGGGTCCAGCCGAGTGTCTGCAAAAGAAGTCCGTGTGTTTTGGTTCCTCAGACGTCACATTTGTGTTTTGCCTCTTTTGCTTTGGTGCATTGGAGTCTGAACGTGACGTCCAGGACAAAATCACGTCTCTCTCTTTTAAAGGTTGACCCGTGCGTCATGTGACCTGGTGTTTTGCCCTCCGTGGCAGCGCTGCACTGAGGGACGCTGCTCCTGCAAACCCCCGTACATGTGTCCGGTCAGGGGGGAAGACACGGTCTGTGGGCTGGACCACCGGACCTACCGCTCCTACTGCCAGGTAGCATATCACCTGGCGGGGGGGCGGGGATCGACAGGCGGGAGGTAGCTTGTCATCAGGAGGGAGGTAGCCTGTCGTCAGGTGGGAGGTAGCTTGTCATCAGGAGGGAGGTAGCTTGTCATCAGGTGGGAGGTAGCTTGTCGTCAGGAGGGAGGTAGCTTGTCATCAGGAGGGAGGTAGCTTGTCATCAGGAGGGAGGTAGCTTGTCGTCAGGTGGGAGGTAGCTTGTCGTCAGGAGGGAGGTAGCTTGTCATCAGGAGGGAGGTAGCTTGTCATCAGGAGGGAGGTAGCTTGTCGTCAGGAGGGAGGTAGCTTGTCATCAGGAGGGAGGTAGCTTGTCATCAGGAGGAGGTAGCTTGTGGTCAGGAGGAGGTAGCTTGTCGTCAGGAGGAGGTAGCTTGTCATCAGGAGGAGGTAGCTTGTCATCAGGAGGAGGTAGCTTGTGGTCAGGAGGGAGGTAGCTTGTGGTCAGGAGGGAGGTAGCTTGTCATCAGGAGGGAGGTAGCTTGTGGTCAGGAGGGAGGTAGCTTGTCGTCAGGAGGGAGGTAGCTTGTGGTCAGGAGGGAGGTAGCTTGTCGTCAGGAGGGAGGTAGCTTGTGGTCAGGAGGGAGGTAGCTTGTCGTCAGGAGGGAGGTAGCTTGTCGTCAGGAGGGAGGTAGCTTGTGGTCAGGAGGGAGGTAGCTTGTCGTCAGGAGGGAGGTAGCTTGTGGTCAGGTGGGAGGTAGCTTGTCATCAGGAGGGAGGTAGCTTGTCATCAGGTGGGAGGTAGCTTGTCATCAGGAGGGAGGTAGCTTGTCATCAGGTGGGAGGTAGCTTGTGGTCAGGAGGGAGGTAGCTTGTCGTCAGGTGGGAGGTAGCTTGTCGTCAGGAGGGAGGTAGCTTGTCGTCAGGTGGGAGGTAGCTTGTCGTCAGGAGGGAGGTAGCTTGTCATCAGGTGGGAGGTAGCTTGTCGTCTGGAGGGAGGTAGCTTGTCGTCAGGAGGGAGGTAGCTTGTCATCAGGAGGGAGGTAGCTTGTCGTCAGGTGGGAGGTAGCTTGTGGTCAGGAGGGAGGTAGCTTGTCATCAGGAGGGAGGTAGCTTGTGGTCAGGTGGGAGGTAGCTTGTCGTCTGGAGGGAGGTAGCTTGTCGTCAGGAGGGAGGTAGCTTGTCGTCAGGAGGGAGGTAGCTTGTGGTCAGGAGGGAGGTAGCTTGTGGTCAGGAGGGAGGTAGCTTGTCGTCAGGTGGGAGGTAGCTTGTCGTCAGGAGGGAGGTAGCTTGTCGTCAGGAGGGAGGTAGCTTGTCGTCAGGAGGGAGGTAGCTTGTCGTCTGGAGGGAGGTAGCTTGTCGTCAGGAGGGAGGTAGCTTGTCATCAGGAGGGAGGTAGCTTGTCGTCAGGTGGGAGGTAGCTTGTGGTCAGGAGGGAGGTAGCTTGTCATCAGGAGGGAGGTAGCTTGTGGTCAGGTGGGAGGTAGCTTGTCGTCAGGAGGGAGGTAGCTTGTCATCAGGTGGGAGGTAGCTTGTCATCAGGAGGGAGGTAGCTTGTCATCAGGTGGGAGGTAGCTTGTCATCAGGAGGGAGGTAGCTTGTCATCAGGTGGGAGGTAGCTTGTCATCAGGAGGGAGGTAGCTTGTCGTCAGGAGGGAGGTAGCTTGTCATCAGGAGGAGGTAGCTTGTCATCAGGAGGGAGGTAGTTTGTGGTCAGGTGGGAGGTAGCTTGTCATCAGGAGGGAGGTAGCTTGTCATCAGGTGGGAGGTAGCTTGTCGTCAGGAGGGAGGTAGCTTGTCGTCAGGAGGGAGGTAGCTTGTCGTCAGGAGGGAGGTAGCTTGTCGTCAGGAGGGAGGTAGCTTGTCGTCAGGTGGGAGGTAGCTTGTCGTCAGGAGGGAGGTAGCTTGTCATCAGGAGGGAGGTAGCTTGTGGTCAGGAGGGAGGTAGCTTGTCATCAGGTGGGAGGTAGCTTGTCATCAGGTGGGAGGTAGCTTGTCATCAGGAGGGAGGTAGCTTGTCATCAGGAGGGAGGTAGCTTGTGGTCAGGAGGGAGGTAGCTTGTCATCAGGTGGGAGGTAGCTTGTCATCAGGAGGGAGGTAGCTTGTCATCAGGAGGGAGGTAGCTTGTCATCAGGTGGGAGGTAGCTTGTCGTCAGGAGGGAGGTAGCTTGTCGTCAGGTGGGAGGTAGCTTGTCGTCAGGAGGGAGATAGCTTGTCGTCAGGAGGGAGGTAGCTTGTCGTCAGGTGGGAGGTAGCTTGTCGTCAGGAGGGAGGTAGCTTGTCATCAGGAGGGAGGTAGCTTGTGGTCAGGTGGGAGGTAGCTTGTCGTCAGGAGGGAGGTAGCTTGTCATCAGGAGGGAGGTAGCTTGTGGTCAGGAGGGAGGTAGCTTGTCATCAGGTGGGAGGTAGCTTGTCGTCAGGAGGGAGGTAGCTTGTCATCAGGTGGGAGGTAGCTTGTCGTCAGGAGGGAGGTAGCTTGTCATCAGGAGGGAGGTAGCTTGTGGTCAGGAGGGAGGTAGCTTGTCATCAGGAGGGAGGTAGCTTGTCATCAGGAGGGAGGTAGCTTGTCATCAGGTGGGAGGTAGCTTGTCATCAGGAGGGAGGTAGCTTGTCATCAGGTGGGAGGTAGCTTGTCATCAGGAGGGAGGTAGCTTGTCGTCAGGTGGGAGGTAGCTTGTCGTCAGGAGGGAGGTAGCTTGTCGTCAGGTGGGAGGTAGCTTGTCGTCAGGAGGGAGGTAGCTTGTCGTCAGGTGGGAGGTAGCTTGTCGTCTGGAGGGAGGTAGCTTGTCGTCAGGAGGGAGGTAGCTTGTCGTCAGGAGGGAGGTAGCTTGTCGTCAGGAGGGAGGTAGCTTGTCATCAGGTGGGAGGTAGCTTGTCATCAGGAGGGAGGTAGCTTGTCATCAGGAGGGAGGTAGCTTGTGGTCAGGTGGGAGGTAGCTTGTCGTCAGGAGGGAGGTAGCTTGTGGTCAGGTGGGAGGTAGCTTGTGGTCAGGAGGGCGGTAGCTTGTCATCAGGTGGGAGGTAGCTTGTCATCAGGAGGGAGGTAGCTTGTGGTCAGGTGGGAGGTAGCTTGTCGTCAGGAGGGAGGTAGCTTGTCGTCAGGAGGGAGGTAGCTTGTGGTCAGGAGGGAGGTAGCTTGTCATCAGGAGGGAGGTAGCTTGTCATCAGGAGGGAGGTAGCTTGTCATCAGGTGGGAGGTAGCTTGTCATCAGGAGGGAGGTAGCTTGTCGTCAGGAGGGAGGTAGCTTGTGGTCAGGAGGGAGGTAGCTTGTCATCAGGAGGGAGGTAGCTTGTCATCAGGAGGGAGGTAGCTTGTCGTCAGGTGGGAGGTAGCTTGTCATCAGGAGGGAGGTAGCTTGTGGTCAGGAGGGAGGTAGCTTGTCATCAGGAGGGAGGTAGCTTGTCATCAGGAGGGAGGTAGCTTGTCGTCAGGTGGGAGGTAGCTTGTCATCAGGAGGGAGGTAGCTTGTCATCAGGAGGGAGGTAGCTTGTCATCAGGAGTGAGGTAGCTTGTCGTCAGGAGGGAGGTAGCTTGTCGTCAGGAGGGAGGTAGCTTGTCGTCAGGAGGGAGGTAGCTTGTGGTCAGGAGGGAGGTAGCTTGTCATCAGGAGGGAGGTAGCTTGTCGTCAGGAGGGAGGTAGCTTGTCATCAGGAGGGAGGTAGCTTGTCGTCAGGTGGGAGGTAGCTTGTCATCAGGAGGGAGGTAGCTTGTCATCAGGAGGGAGGTAGCTTGTCGTCAGGAGGGAGGTAGCTTGTGGTCAGGAGGGAGGTAGCTTGTGGTCAGGAGGGAGGTAGCTTGTCATCAGGAGGGAGGTAGCTTGTCGTCAGGTGGGAGGTAGCTTGTCGTCAGGAGGGAGGTAGCTTGTCATCAGGAGGGAGGTAGCTTGTCATCAGGAGGGAGGTAGCTTGTCATCAGGAGGGAGGTAGCTTGTCGTCAGGAGGGAGGTAGCTTGTCATCAGGAGGGAGGTAGCTTGTCATCAGGAGGGAGGTAGCTTGTCATCAGGAGGGAGGTAGCTTGTCATCAGGAGGGAGGTAGCTTGTCATCAGGAGGGAGGTAGCTTGTCATCAGGAGGGAGGTAGCTTGTCGTCAGGTGGGAGGTAGCTTGTCGTCAGGAGGGAGGTAGCTTGTCGTCAGGAGGGAGGTAGCTTGTCGTCAGGAGGGAGGTAGCTTGTGGTCAGGAGGGAGGTAGCTTGTGGTCAGGAGGGAGGTAGCTTGTCATCAGGAGGGAGGTAGCTTGTGGTCAGGAGGGAGGTAGCTTGTGGTCAGGAGGGAGGTAGCTTGTCGTCAGGAGGGAGGTAGCTTGTCGTCAGGAGGGAGGTAGCTTGTCGTCAGGTGGGAGGTAGCTTGTCATCAGGAGGGAGGTAGCTTGTCGTCAGGAGGGAGGTAGCTTGTCATCAGGTGGGAGGTAGCTTGTGGTCAGGAGGGAGGTAGCTTGTCGTCAGGAGGGAGGTAGCTTGTCGTCAGGAGGGAGGTAGCTTGTCATCAGGTGGGAGGTAGCTTGTCATCAGGAGGGAGGTAGCTTGTCATCAGGAGGGAGGTAGCTTGTCGTCAGGAGGGAGGTAGCTTGTCATCAGGAGGGAGGTAGCTTGTGGTCAGGAGGGAGGTAGCTTGTCATCAGGAGGGAGGTAGCTTGTGGTCAGGAGGGAGGTAGCTTGTCATCAGGTGGGAGGTAGCTTGTCATCAGGAGGGAGGTAGCTTGTCGTCAGGTGGGAGGTAGCTTGTCATCAGGAGGGAGGTAGCTTGTCGTCAGGAGGGAGGTAGCTTGTGGTCAGGTGGGAGGTAGCTTGTCATCAGGAGGGAGGTAGCTTGTCATCAGGAGGGAGGTAGCTTGTCATCAGGAGGGAGGTAGCTTGTGGTCAGGAGGGAGGTAGCTTGTCTTCAGGAGGGAGGTAGCTTGTCATCAGGAGGGAGGTAGCTTGTCATCAGGAGGGAGGTAGCTTGTCATCAGGAGGGAGGTAGCTTGTCTTCAGGAGGGAGGTAGCTTGTGGTCAGGTGGGAGGTAGCTTGTCATCAGGAGGGAGGTAGCTTGTCATCAGGAGGGAGGTAGCTTGTCATCAGGAGGGAGGTAGCTTGTGGTCAGGAGGGAGGTAGCTTGTGGTCAGGAGGAGGTAGCTTGTCGTCAGGAGGGAGATAGCTTGTCGCCAGGAGGAGGTAGCTTGTCATCAGGAGGGAGGTAGCTTGTCGTCAGGAGGAGGTAGCTTGTCATCAGGAGGAGGTAGCTTGTGGTCAGGAGGAGGTAGCTTGTGGTCAGGAGGAGGTAGCTTGTCGTCTGGAGGGAGGTAGCTTGTCGTCAGGAGGGAGGTAGCTTGTCGTCAGGAGGGAGGTAGCTTGTCGTCAGGAGGGAGGTAGCTTGTCATCAGGTGGGAGGTAGCTTGTCATCAGGTGGGAGGTAGCTTGTCATCAGGAGGGAGGTAGCTTGTCATCAGGAGGGAGGTAGCTTGTCGTCAGGAGGGAGGTAGCTTGTCATCAGGAGGGAGGTACCTTGTCATCAGGAGGAGGTAGCTTGTCGTCAGGAGGAGGTAGCTTGTCATCAGGAGGAGGTAGCTTGTCATCAGGAGGGAGGTAGCTTGTCATCAGGAGGGAGGTAGCTTGTCTTCAGGAGGGAGGTAGCTTGTCATCAGGAGGGAGGTAGCTTGTCATCAGGAGGGAGGTAGCTTGTCATCAGGTGGGAGGTAGCTTGTGGTCAGGAGGGAGGTAGCTTGTCATCAGGAGGGAGGTAGCTTGTGGTCAGGAGGGAGGTAGCTTGTCATCAGGAGGGAGGTAGCTTGTCATCAGGAGGGAGGTAGCTTGTCATCAGGAGGGAGGTAGCTTGTCATCAGGAGGGAGGTAGCTTGTCATCAGGAGGGAGGTAGCTTGTCATCAGGAGGGAGGTAGCTTGTCGTCAGGAGGGAGGTAGCTTGTCATCAGGAGGGAGGTAGCTTGTCTTCAGGAGGGAGGTAGCTTGTCATCAGGTGGGAGGTAGCTTGTCATCAGGAGGGAGGTAGCTTGTCGTCAGGAGGGAGGTAGCTTGTCATCAGGAGGGAGGTAGCTTGTCGTCAGGAGGGAGGTAGCTTGTCATCAGGAGGGAGGTAGCTTGTCATCAGGAGGGAGGTAGCTTGTGGTCAGGAGGGAGGTAGCTTGTCATCAGGAGGGAGGTAGCTTGTCATCAGGAGGGAGGTAGCTTGTCATCAGGAGGGAGGTAGCTTGTCTTCAGGAGGGAGGTAGCTTGTCATCAGGAGGGAGGTAGCTTGTCATCAGGTGGGAGGTAGCTTGTCGTCAGGAGGGAGGTAGCTTGTCATCAGGAGGGAGGTAGCTTGTCATCAGGAGGGAGGTAGCTTGTCGTCAGGAGGGAGGTAGCTTGTCGTCAGGAGGGAGGTAGCTTGTCGTCAGGAGGGAGGTAGCTTGTCATCAGGAGGGAGGTAGCTTGTCATCAGGTGGGAGGTAGCTTGTGGTCAGGAGGGAGGTAGCTTGTCATCAGGAGGGAGGTAGCTTGTGGTCAGGAGGGAGGTAGCTTGTCATCAGGAGGGAGGTAGCTTGTCGTCAGGAGGGAGGTAGCTTGTCGTCAGGAGGGAGGTAGCTTGTCATCAGGAGGGAGGTAGCTTGTCATCAGGTGGGAGGTAGCTTGTGGTCAGGAGGGAGGTAGCTTGTCATCAGGTGGGAGGTAGCTTGTCATCAGGAGGGAGGTAGCTTGTCATCAGGTGGGAGGTAGCTTGTCATCAGGAGGGAGGTAGCTTGTCGTCAGGAGGGAGGTAGCTTGTCATCAGGAGGGAGGTAGCTTGTCATCAGGTGGGAGGTAGCTTGTGGTCAGGAGGGAGGTAGCTTGTCGTCAGGAGGGAGGTAGCTTGTCATCAGGTGGGAGGTAGCTTGTCGTCAGGAGGGAGGTAGCTTGTCGTCAGGAGGGAGGTAGCTTGTCATCAGGAGGGAGGTAGCTTGTGGTCAGGTGGGAGGTAGCTTGTCGTCAGGAGGGAGGTCATCAGGTTCTGCACTGGTTCTTGGGGCATCCGGCCCCGGCTCCAGGCCTTGGGTCCCGTTCTCACGGTGCGGCCCGTGTTCTCCAGGTGATGGCGGTGTCCTGCCTGAAGAAGGGATCGGCCATGTCACACTTCGGGGGGCGTTGTGAAGGTTCGGCGCCGCCGTCCTCGTCGCAGCCGGACCTCTCGCTCACCTTTTCTCACCAACTTCTCCGTCACCGCAGCGAGTCGTCCCAAGTTCAGCAGCAGCGTGGACGTGGCCTCCGGGGTCGTCACGCTCTTCCTCCCTGACGCCGAGGGTCCCGGAGGGGGGGAGAACCTGCTGGTCTGCCCGAAGCTCTGGAACATGGCGGCCGCCAACGTGGCTTGCAAGAACAAGGAGAACCTACTGTGAGGGAACACGGGTCTATATCTACATGTGTGACCTTGTGTGACCTTTGTTTGACCTTTCAGCGGAGCAGTGACGGCCTACAAGAGAAACAACACTGACGTCAGTAAGTTGCCAAACCGCTGCGTTAGCGTCCGCTGCCAAGGTTACGAGACGTCGCTCGCCGAGTGCGTGATCTACGACAAGCGATCCGTTCACCGGATGGTCGCCGCGGCAACGTGTCACACGGCGTCGTTGGCGCAGCGCGGTCAGTCTGATCATCAGGAACACATAAAGAGAATACCCCCGTCCACCTGTAGGGGGCGGCGTGAGGAAGCCTCCGTGTTTGTTTTCAGACTGCGGCTTCAGGTGCGCCAACACGAAGTGCGTCTCCGAGGACCAGACCTGCAACGGGGTCGACGACTGTGGAGACCACAGCGACGAGATGTGCTGCAAAAGTAAACAAACACACACACACACCGGTCCGTGCCGCGGCGCCCTGACCTGAAGGTCGTGTCCTTCAGAATGCAGGAACGGAAGCTTCCGCTGCCGGACGGGCGTCTGCATCCCGGGAGACGCGCTGCGAGACGGACAGCAGGACTGTCTGGACGGAGCGGACGAGGCCCAGAAACCACGCCCACGTGAGTGACCTCTGCGACCTTCGTGACCTCCGTGACCTACATCATATATATAACACATATATTGTATATTTCTGTTCCTCCACAGTCCCAGCAGTGAGCCAGACAGGTACAGGCGACCTGAAACTGAGGAAGAGTTTGAATCTTCATCAGAAAGTGTTGTTGTTGTTGTTGTTAGACGGTGTGATGATCATTTGTTTTGTGTGTTGTATTTTTTCAGAGTACATCTCTCCCAGAACACGTATGTAACCGCAGCATCGACTCACACAACAACTCAAGGATGTGTTGATGTGTGTCTCTCTCTCTCTGTGTGTGTGTGTGTGTGTGTGTGTGTGTGTGTGTGTGTGTGTGTGTGTGTGTGTGTGTGTGTGTGTGTGTGTGTGTCTCTGTGTGTGTGTGTGTGTAGAAACCCGTGGGGACCGGGCCCTCCTGGTCTCCAGCCTGCTCTGTGGGGTCCCTAACTCCTCCACGGTGGACTCGGTGCAGATGGAGGAGCGGCGCCGCTTCAGGAGGGTTGTGGGAGGAGTCCCGGCCAACCCGGTCAGTCACATGACCTCACGACCTCCGCTAACCTTGCAGAGCGCGGCGGTACCCTCCCACATTTCCCAGCAGCCTCTCTGCCTCACACTGTGCTGTTCCTCAGACTCAGATCCAGTGGCAGGTCGCTCTGGTGGAGAACAGGAAGGTGGACTGTGGGGGGGCCTTCATCGGGGGCTGCTGGGTCCTCACGGCGGCCCACTGCGTCAGGTACCAGGACCGGTGGTAGGACTGGTACTGGTCGTAGTACCAGTACTAGTCCTAGTACTACGAGTGCTACTACTATTAGTCCTAGCCTCTGTCTCCCCTCCAGGCCCAACCCCCGAGCCTTCAAGGTGAAGTTCTCTCTGTGGAAGAAGTTCGGAGTTCAGGGAACGACGGACATCGTCCCGGTGGAGGAGGTCCTCATCCACCCGAGGTACGCCGGAGCGCCGCCGCCCTTCCCCCCGCTGCTCTTCCCCCGCCGCCCTTCCCCCCGCTGCTCTTCCCCCGCCGCCCGCTGACAGTGTGTGTGTCCACCTGCAGGTACGACGCCAACACCTACGAGAACGACATCGCCCTGGTGCGGCTGGAGCCCCTCCCCTTCCTGCCTCACTGCGTGGAGGACAACCCGGCCGTGAGCGCCGTGTGCGTGCCGTGGTCCGAGCGCCTGTTCACGCTCAACCACACCTGCAGCATCTCCGGCTGGGGGCGGACCGCAGGTGCGTCAGGCTCGCGCCCCGGAGCCCTGCGGCGCCGGCCCTGAGGTCAAAGGTCACATGAGTGTGGTGTGTTTGCAGACGGCCGGGCGGCGCAGGTGCTGCTGTGGGCCAACGTGTCCCTCATCGCCGACTGCCAGAGGTTCTACGGGGACCGCTTCAAGCCCGGCATGATGTGTGCGGGGGACCTGGACGGCAGCGTGGACTCCTGCCAGGGGGACAGCGGGGGGCCCCTGGTCTGTGAGGACGAGCTGGGCGTGTCCTACCTGTGGGGCATCGTCAGCTGGGGGGAAAGGTGTGGTCACCCAGGGTTCCCTGGAGTTTATACACAGGTAATAATGTCTGCATTCTCTCTCCTGACCACCAGGGGGCTCCTCTGGTTGTATAGAAGTCTATGCTTCATGTGTTAAAGCTGCATTCTCTCTCCTGACCACCAGGTGGCGCACTACTTTGAGTGGATCCGGCTTCACACCGGCTGGCCGGCCGTCACCAGGTTCAACTCCTGATCAGATGATTGATCTGTACTCCATTAAATATTTAATTAAATACTTCATTAAATACTTCTTGTCAGTCGTTCCTGTTTCATACTTTTTATTTTGTAAACAATTTTAATCGGTTTTAAAAGTTTTTTTAATCATCTGACAAAAGCAAGAAGATAAAAAAATTTTAAGAAAGAAAGATAATGTAATTGTGCAAAAGTTAAATGTAATAAAGTTAAACATCAGGCGGAGTGAGGCGGATCCTCCTGGAGCCGGATGGCCCGCCTCAGGGTCCGGAGCCCCGCCTCCACCTGCACACACACACATGCACATACACACACATACACACATTACATTAATGACTACTTAACTACATCTTTTTTTGTACCACAAAAGAAAATATGAGTGTGTATATGTGTGTGTGTGTATATATGAGTGTGTGTGTGAGTGTGTGTGTATTTATATGTGTGTGTACGTGTGTGTGTGTGTGTGTGTACCTTGGCCATCTCTTCTTTGAGGTCGTTATATTTGTTTACATTGAACTTCTGTTGCGTCGCCCCCTGGTGGAAGAAGTGGAGGAACTGACGGTCTCGCACATCTGGATAGATTAACTCCTACACACACACACACACACATATACACACACACACATATACACACACACACATATACACACACACACACACACATATACACACACACACAGACACACGCACG
>NC_079408.1:1668023-1680523 GCF_029220125.1 Pseudoliparis swirei
GATTGTGGATCCCAGAAACTTGAAGGTCTCCACCGCAGGAACAGTGCTATTTTGAATGGTGAGCGGGATAGTGTTGGGGGCTCCTCCTGAAGTCCACTGTCATCTCCACAGTCTTGAGCTTGTTCAGCTCCAGGTGGTTCTGTCCACACCAGAGGACCAGCCGTTCAACCTCCCGTCTGTACGCAGACTCGTCACCGTTCCTGATGAGGCCGATGACCGTTGTGTCGTCTGCGAACTTCAAGAGCTTAACAGACGGGTCCTCTGAGGTGCAGTCGTTGGTGTAGAAGGAGAAGAGCAGTGGAGAGAGCACACATCCCTGGGGGGCGCCAGTGCTTATGGTCCGGGTGCTGGATGTGGTTTTTCCCAGCCTCAGCTGCTGCGTCCTGTCTGTCAGGAAGTTTGTGATCCACCGGCAGGTGGGGGCTGGCACGGCGAGCTGGGAGAGTTTGGGTTGTAGAACCTCCGGGATGATCGTGTTGAATGCAGAGCTGAAGTCCACAAACAGAACCCTTGCATATGTCCCTGGGGAGTCGAGGTGTTGCAGTAAATGGTGCAGTCCCATATTTATTGCGTCATCCACCGACCTGTTTGCACGGTAGGCAAACTGCAGGGGCTCCAGCAGGGCCCTGTGACGTCCTTCAGGTGGGTCAACACCAGCCTCTCAAAGGACTTCATGACCACAGACGTCAGGGCGATGGGTCTGTAGTCATTTAATCCTGTGATGGAGGATTTCTTGGGCACCGGGATGATCAAGGAGCGCTTGAAGCAGGAAGGACTTCACAGCTCCAGTGATCGGTTGAAGATCTCCGTGAAGATGGGGACAGCTGTCAGCACAGACTTTCAGGCAGGAGGGGGACACGCCGTCTGGGCCCGGAGCCTTCCTGATCTTCTACCTCTGAAAGAGCCGACTCACATCCTCTTCGCAGATCCTCAGTGCCGGTGGGGGGTTGGATGGGAGAGGTGAGTCAGAGAGTGGAGGTGATTGTTCGATGATGGAGCAGTTGGGCGGGGTGGAAGTGGGCTTGTCGAACCTACAATAGAAGACATTCAGGTCGTCAGCCAGTCGGTGATTGTCCTCAGTGGGGGGGGATGGTCTCTTGTAGTTGGTGAGTACTTCCAGGCCTCTCCAAACTGACGAGGGGTCGTTGGCTGAAAACTTTTTTTCCAGCTTTTCAGTGTAGCTCTTCTTAGCTACCTTGATCTCCCTCGTCAGTGTGTTTCTGGCCTGGTTGTACAGAATCCTGTCCCCACAACCAGGCCAGTGATCATATTGTAGAAAGTACTCATATTTAAAAAGAAATCATAATATCCAAAAAAAGTGATAATATTTTAGAAAGTGATAATAGCTTTTTTTAAATGATAATATTTAAAAAATAGTGATATTTTAGAAAGTGATAATATTAAAAAAATGATCATATTTAAAAATAGTGAAAATATATTTCTTTTAATGATATTAAAAAAAAGAATTGATAATATTTTAGAAAGTGATCATATTTAAAAAAATATATATATTATTAAAAAATATATTTATCATATTTTTGAAAGTGATATAAAAAAAAATATGATATTTAAAAATGATTGATAATGTTTTAGAAAGTGATCATATTTTGAACAAATATATATATATATTTTTAAAAAGTGATCATATTTTGTGTGTGTGTGGAGGGGGGGGGGGGTTCACCTCCGGTGAGCAGGGTGGCCGTGTGCACCCCGGGGTCCTTGGCTGTGATGTCACGCAGCAGGTCACCCACCGTGGTCAACATGGGCGTCACGGTGAAGCGACACTGCTGACCGGCAGGGAGAGAGAGAGAGAGGACGGGGCGACCGAAACTGTAGCGGACAAATGCATCTGGGGAGGGTGGGAGGGAGAGAGAGGGAGGGAGGGAGGGAGAGAGAGAGAGAGGGGGAGAGAGAGAGAGAGACATCAACAGAAAGTACTTTACTCCTACTTACATTTATTTTCATTCCTCTAGCTCTGCTTTACTTCATACAGTGTAGTACTTTAAACAGTATCAGTACTATCAGTAGTATCAGTACTATCAGTAGTATCAGTAGTATAAGTACTAACAGTAGTATAAGTACTATCAGTCGTATAAGTACTAACAGTAGTATAAGTACTATCAGTCGTATAAGTACTAACAGTAGTATAAGTACTATCAGTCGTATAAGTACTAACAGTAGTATAAGTACTATCAGTCGTATAAGTACTAACAGTAGTATAAGTACTATCAGTCGTATAAGTACTATCAGTCGTTTAAGTACATCATTCCTTGCAGAAGCTCATCAGCCTCAGCTGTACTCTGTGTTTACAAGGCAAACCGATATGCTACAGCATGTTAGCATGCTAGCTCACAGCTAACGGCCTGGTTGTTAGTGTGAGTCCCGTGGTTACCATGGTTACCTCTGGATGGGGGCTGACTGCTGAAGCCGGACCCGAGACCAGCGGACCAGACCGGACCGGCCTGGAGAGGAAGAGAACGTTATTATATTCACGAGTCCACGACCAACTACAACTAGAACTAGAACTACAACTAGAACTATATAACTAACTAGAACTACAACTCAGTGGTGTAGTCCAGGGTATACGCAGGTATACGGCGTATACCCACTTATTTTTCAGTCAGCATTGCGTTTACCCACTTCTCAAACACCGCTGGTGCCTGGTGCGCATTATTTATAAAACAGGGCGTTTATCCTTTGCTGTATGGCAGGGCTCTTCAATAGGCGGCCCGCGGGCCGAATCCGGTCCCCGAGCTGTTTTGGACTGGCCCCCGGAGTGTGCTCCAATAAAAAAAAAATCTTACTAGCACCGCCCCCCCCCCCCCCCCCCACCGTCATCAACAACTCTCCTTTGCGCGAGTATACCCACTTCTCCAGGGACCACTACACCACTGCTACAACTATATCTATAACTAACTTTAAATATAACTAAACCATACAGTATAATCTTAACTAAACCTAAAGCTCAAATCTAGAAAGGCGTGTCCCCACAATGTGCAAACAGAGTCCCCAGAAGGCTGGTTAAACAAGCACACACACACACACACACAATCACACACACACACACACACACACACACACACACTCACTTAGAGAAGTACGAGTACAAGCAGGAGAACTGTAGGAGTAGTTTTAGGAGCAGCAGTACTCGTAGTATGTGTAGTAATAGTACACACTCAGCAGTACTCGTAGTATTTGTATCTTTAAGAACCAGATGTTGAACTCACGGAGAAGATTCTGAGTCCTGGAGATTTGAAACGGCAGAAAAACCTGGAGAGCAGCATTCTCCTCTTTTCCTTCTCCTCTTCCTCTTCTCCTTCTCCTCTTCCTCTTCTCCTCTTCCTCCTTTCCTTCTCCTTCTTCTTCAGTGAAGTAAACAGGACGAACCTTCAGGCTGGAATGCTTGTGGGGCGAGTGGTTTTCAGGAGGAGGAGGAGGAGGAGGAAGAAGAAGAGGAGGAGGAGGAAACTTTAAAACAGGAAGTGGTTCTCCACACAGGAAGTGAGTGACACACTCACAGCAAGTTAACCTGTCATTTAAAACAGAAACATCAGAGTATGTTGAACTACTAGTACACATTATGTTGTGTACTCTGATGTCAGACACTGAGCTCCATCTGTTCATGGATTATTAATTTCACTTCATCATTTATAATATATTTAAACTTCCAGAAGTATATAAAGTATTTACCCTGAGCTCCTGAACTACACGCACATCACGTGGTCCAACTCCCAGCATGCATTGCTCTACTGGTTTCTGTCTGTCGGCTGCAGTTCAACATGCAACCACAGGGAGGCGCCAACGTCCCACCGGTCACCTGCTGTAGTACAATAACAAGTACTACATGTACCTCTGAGATGTAGTACACTAACAAGTACTACATGTACCTCTGAGGTAGTACAATAACAAGTACTACATGTAACTCTGAGGTAGTACAATAACAAGTACTACATGTACCTCTGAGATGTAGTACAGTAACAAGTACTACATGTACCTCTGAGGTAGTACAATAACAAGTACTACATGTACCTCTGAGATGTAGTACACTAACAAGTACTACATGTAACTCTGAGGTAGTACAATAACAAGTACTACATGTACCTCTGAGATGTAGTACACTAACAAGTACTACATGTACCTCTGAGATGTAGTACACTAACAAGTACTACATGTACCTCTGAGGTAGTACAATAACAAGTACTACATGTACCTCTGAGATGTAGTACAGTAACAAGTACTACATGTACCCCTGAGGTAGTACAATAACAAGTACTACATGTACCTCTGAGGTAGTACAATAACAAGTACTACATGTACCTCTGAGATGTAGTACAGTAACAAGTACTACATGTACCTCTGAGGTAGTACAATAACAAGTACTACATGTACCCCTGAGGTAGTACAGTAAGAAGTACTACATGTACCTCTGAGGTAGTACAGTAACAAGTACTACATGTACCTCTGAGGTAGTACAGTAAGAAGTACTACATGTACCTCTGAGGTAGTACAATAACAAGTACTACATGTACCTCTGAGGTAGTACAGTAAGAAGTACTACATGTACCTCTGAGGTAGTACAATAACAAGTACTACATGTACCTCTGAGGTAGTACAGTAACAAGTACTACATGTACCCCTGAGGTAGTACAGTAAGAAGTACTACATGTACCTCTGAGGTAGTACAATAACAAGTACTACATGTACCTCTGAGATGTAGTACAGTAACAAGTACTACATGTACCTCTGAGGTAGTACAATAACAAGTACTACATGTACCTCTGAGGTAGTACAGTAACAAGTACTACATGTACCCCTGAGGTAGTACAGTAAGAAGTACTACATGTACCTCTGAGGTAGTACAATAACAAGTACTACATGTACCTCTGAGATGTAGTACAGTAACAAGTACTACATGTACCTCTGAGGTAGTACAATAACAAGTACTGCATGTACCTCTGAGGTAGTACAGTAACAAGTACTACATGTACCCCTGAGGTAGTACAGTAAGAAGTACTACATGTACCTCTGAGGTAGTACAATAACAAGTACTACATGTACCTCTGAGGTAGTACAGTAAGAAGTACTACATGTACCTCTGAGGTAGTACAATAACAAGTACTACATGTACCTCTGAGGTAGTACAGTAAGAAGTACTACATGTACCTCTGAGGTAGTACAATAACAAGTACTACATGTACCTCTGAGGTAGTACAGTAAGAAGTACTACATGTACCTCTGAGGTAGTACAGTAAGAAGTACTACATGTACCTCTGAGGTAGTACAGTAACAAGTACTACATGTACCTCTGAGGTAGTACAGTAAGAAGTACTACATGTACCTCTGAGGTAGTACAATAACAAGTACTACATGTACCCCTGAGGTAGTACAATAACAAGTACTACATGTACCTCTGAGGTAGTACAGTAACAAGTACTACATGTACCTCTGAGGTAGTACAGTAACAAGTACTACATGTACCTCTGAGGTAGTACAATAACAAGTACTACATGTACCTCTGAGGTAGTACAGTAACAAGTACTACATGTACCCCTGAGGTAGTACAGTAACAAGTACTACATGTACCTCTGAGGTAGTACAGTAACAAGTACTACATGTACCTCTGAGGTAGTACAATAACAAGTACTACATGTACCTCTGAGGTAGTACAATAACAAGTACTACATGTACCTCTGAGGTAGTACAGTAAGAAGTACTACATGTACCTCTGAGGTAGTACAGTAACAAGTACTACATGTACCCCTGAGGTAGTACAGTAAGAAGTACTACATGTACCTCTGAGAGGTAGTACAGTAACAAGTACTACATGTACCCCTGAGGTAGTACAGTAAGAAGTACTACATGTACCTCTGAGGTAGTACAGTAACAAGTACTACATGTACCCCTGAGGTAGTACAGTAAGAAGTACTACATGTACCTCTGAGAGGTAGTACAGTAACAAGTACTACATGTACCTCTGAGGTAGTACAGTAACAAGTACTACATGTACCTCTGAGGTAGTACAGTAACAAGTACTACATGTACCTCTGAGATGTAGTACAGTAAGAAGTACTACATGTACCTCTGAGGTAGTACAGTAACAAGTACTACATGTACCCCTGAGGTAGTACAATAACAAGTACTACATGTACCCCTGAGGTAGTATAGTAACAAGTACTACATGTACCTCTGAGGTAGTACAGTAACAAGTACTACATGTACCCCTGAGGTAGTACAATAACAAGTACTACATGTACCTCTGAGGTAGTACAGTAACAAGTACTACATGTACCTCTGAGGTAGTACAATAACAAGTACTACATGTACCTCTGAGATGTAGTACAGTAACAAGTACTACATGTACCTCTGAGGT
Organism: Pseudoliparis swirei; assembly: GCF_029220125.1. Lineage (NCBI taxonomy): Eukaryota > Metazoa > Chordata > Actinopteri > Perciformes > Liparidae > Pseudoliparis > Pseudoliparis swirei. The sequence goes on from NC_079408.1 coordinate 1,674,394, forward strand.
AGTACAGTAACAAGTACTACATGTACCCCTGAGGTAGTACAGTAACAAGTACTACATGTACCTCTGAGGTAGTACAATAACAAGTACTACATGCCCCCCCCCCCGCCCCCCCTTTCAGGTGTATCGATGAGGGGGCGCGCGGGTATCGATGTGCGCGTGTCCTATAAAGGCTCGAGGAGCTTCACCTGGGCACGAGCAGCGGGACCGGAGACACCGGAGACACACCGGTGAGACACACCGGAGACCCACCGGAGACACACCGGTGACACACCTGACCCACCGGAGACCCACCGGAGACACACCGGTGAGACACACCGGAGACACACCTGACCCACCGGAGACACCGGAGACACACCGGTGAGACAACGGAGACTCACCTGGCCGACCGGAGACTCACCGAAAAACAGGAGACATACCGGGGACCCACCGGAGAGAGTAGCCGGACGTCCCGCGAGCTCTAGGTAAGTCGTGATTGGGTATCTGCTTTTCAAAATAAGAGCTCACCTGTACATGTTAACGGAGGCCGGAGGGTCTGTGACGTCATGGTTTCTGCTCCTCGACCTGCAGCACCGGTCATGACCCGTCACCTGCTGCTGATGGTGCGTGTCGCGCTCGTGCTCGCGGCGTGCTCCCGCGGCTCGGCGGGGTCGCGCATCCGACTGAACTCCATCCGGACCGTGATCCTCAGGGAGGGGCACGCGCTGCCCGCCAACCGGAGCACGTGGGGGCCGAGCCTGGGCCTGGCGGTGAGTGTGTGTGTGTGTGTGTGTGTGTGTGTGTGTGTGTGTGTGTGTCTCTCTGTGTGTGTGTGTGTGTGTGTGTGTCTGTGTGTGTGTGTCTGTGTGTGTGTATGTCTCTGTGTGTGTGTCTGTGTGTGTGTGTGTGTCTCTGTGTGTGTGTGTGTGTGTGTGTGTGCGTGTGTGTGTGTGCGTGTGTGAGAGAGTGTGTGAGAGTGTGTGCCCATGACGTCATCTCTCTCTCTCTCTCTCTGTCTCTGTCTCTCTCACTCTTTCTCTCTCTTTCTCTCTCTCTTCAGTTCCATCAGTGCATCAGTGACCTGGAGTGCAGTGAGGGGAGCTACTGCCACGCCCCCTCTCAAGGCTCCGCCCCCCCGCGCTGCCACACCTGTCGCAGGAGGAAGAGGCGTTGCCACAGGGACGGGATGTGTTGCCCCAGCAACCGCTGCAGCAACGGTAAGATCAAAGGCTTTCTGTCCCTCCTCCTTCCTCCTCTCCATCAACATGAAGTCTCAGGTGTTCCTCCTCTTCATCAACATGAAGTCTCAGGTGTTCCTCCTCTTGCAGACGTCTGCATGGCCGACGCCGCCGTCACGTCTCAGATGATCCCCGACCACGACGGAGGGAGGACAGCTCCGTCCCGAGGGTGGAGGAAGAGAGGCAGGGCGGAGGTCAAAGGTCAGCCATGAGTATTATTATTGTTATTATTATTATGGACCGACTGGGTTGTGTTTAGAGATGAACCATGATGAGTAAAGTAGAACACGTCATAATAACTTATTATAACTCATAATAACTTGTTATAAATCATAATAACTTGTTATAACACATAATAACTCATAATAACTTGTTATAAATCATAATAAATCATAATAACTTATTATAACTTGTAATAACTCATAATAACTTGTTATAACGCATAATAACTCATAATAACTGATTATAACTCATAATAACTTGTTATAACTCGTAATAACTCATTATAACTCATAATAACTTGTTATAACTCATAGAAAACTTGTTATAATGTATTATAACTCTTAATAACTTATTATCAATAAATCATAAAACTATGAAAAAGAAAAGTTTAAATTATTTTACACAAATTCTAAAACAAAATAATCTAAATATCCGACATGTTTTAATGTTAATGCTCGTGACATGTTCAAGGATCGTCAGTTTTTACAGCTACTGACGTTTTCTGTGCTTGTGACAGTCGATTCCTCCTAAAAGAAGAAGAAGAGTTTTCATTTGTTCTCTTCATTCATAACCCACTGGCTCTCTGCATCGAGGCCTCTGATTGGCCCAGACCAGTCCCTGTGTAACGTGCTCCCTGTGTAATGTGCTCCCTGTGTAACGTGCTCCCTGTGTAGCATGCTCCCTGTGTAACGTGCTTCCTGTGTAATGTGCTCCCTGTGTAACGTGCTCCCTGTGTAATGTGCTCCCTGTGTAACGTGTTCTCTGTGTAACGTGCTCCCTGTGTAACGTGTTCTCTGTGTAATGTGCTCCCTGTGTAACGTGCTCCCTGTGTAACGTGTTCTCTGTGTAATGTGTTCCCTGTGTAACATGTTCCCTGTGTAATGTGCTCCCTGTGTAACGTGTTCCCTGTGTAACGTGCTCCCTGTGTAACCTGCTCCCTGTGTAACGTGTTCCCTGTATAACGTGCGCCCTATGTAACATGCTCCCTGTGTAACATGCTCCCTGTGTAACGTGTTCCCTGTGTAACGTGTTCCCTGTGTAACGTGTTCTTTATGTAACGTGCTCCCTGTGTAACATGCTCCCTGTGTAACGTGTTCCCTGTGTAACGTGTTCTCTGTGTAACGTGTTCCCTGTGTAACGTGCTCCCTGTGTAAGGTGTTCTCTGTGTAACATGCTCCCTGTGTAACGTGTTCCCTGTGTAACATGCCCCCCTGTGTAAAGTGTTCTCTGTGTAACGTTCTCCCTGTGTAACATGCTCCCTGTGTAACGTGTTCCCTGTGTAACATTCTCCCTGTGTAACGTGTTCTCTGTGTCACGTGTTCTCTGTGTAACGTGCTCCCTGTGTAACATGTTCCCTGTGTAATGTGTTCCCTGTGTAACGTGTTCTCTGTGTAACATGTTCCCTGTGTAACGTGTTCCCTGTGTAGCATGCTCCCTGTGTAACATGCTCCCTGTGTAATGTGCTCCCTGTGTAACCTGCTCCCTGTGTAACGTGCTCCCTGTGTAACGTGTTCTCTGTGTCACGTGTTCTCTGTGTAATGTGCTCCCTGTGTAACATTTCCCTGTGTAACGTGCTCCCTGTGTAATGTGCTCCCTGTGTAATGTGCTCCCTGTGTAACATGTTCCCTGTGTAACGTGTTCCCTGTGTAACCTGCTCCCTGTGTAAAGTGTTCCCTGTGTAACGTGCTCCCTGTGTAACGTGCTCCCTGTGTAACATTCTCCCTGTGTAACGTGTTCTCTGTGTCACGTGTTCTCTGTGTAACGTGCTCCCTGTGTAACATGTTCCCTGTGTAATGTGTTCCCTGTGTAACGTGTTCTCTGTGTAACATGTTCCCTGTGTAACGTGTTCCCTGTGTAACATTCTCCCTGTGTAACGTGCTCCCTGTGTAACGTACTCCCTGTGTAACATTCTCCCTGTGTAACGTGTTCTCTGTGTCACGTGTTCTCTGTGTAACGTGCTCCCTGTGTAACATGTTCCCTGTGTAATGTGTTCCCTGTGTAACGTGTTCTCTGTGTAACATGTTCCCTGTGTAACGTGTTCCCTGTGTAGCATCCTCCCTGTGTAGCATGCTCCCTGTGTAACATGCTCCCTGTGTAACGTGCTCCCTGTGTAGCATGCTCCCTGTGTAACGTGTTCTCTGTGTCACGTGTTCTCTGTGTAATGTGCTCCCTGTGTAACATTTCCCTGTGTAATGTGTTCCCTGTGTAACGTGTTCTCTGTGTAACATGTTCCCTGTGTAACGTGCTCCCTGTGTAATGTGCTCCCTGTGTAATGTGCTCCCTGTGTAACGTGTTCCCTGTGTAACGTGTTCCCTGTGTAACCTGCTCCCTGTGTAACCTGCTCCCTGTGTAAAGTGTTCCCTGTGTAACGTGCTCCCTGTGTAACGTGCTCCCTGTGTAACATTCTCCCTGTGTAACGTGTTCTCTGTGTCACGTGTTCTCTGTGTAACGTGTTCCCTGTGTAACGTGTTCCCTGTGTAAAGTGTTCCCTGTGTAACGTGCTCCCTGTGTAACATTCTCCCTGTGTCACGTGTTCTCTGTGTCACGTGTTCTCTGTGTAACGTGTTCCCTGTGTAACATGTTCCCTGTGTAACGTGCTCCCTGTGTAACGTGTTCCCTGTGTAACGTGTTCTCTGTGTCACGTGTTCTCTGTGTAACGTGTTCCCTGTGTAACGTGTTCCCTGTGTAACGTGCTCCCTGTGTAACATTCTCCCTGTGTAATGTGTTCCCTGTGTAACGTGCTCCCTGTGTAACGTGTTCCCTGTGTAACGTGCTCCCTGTGTAACGTGCTCCCTGTGTAAAGTGTTCCCTGTGTAACATTCTCCCTGTGTAACGTGTTCCCTGTGTAACGTGCTCCCTGTGTAACGTGTTCCCTGTGTAACGTGCTCCCTGTGTAACGTGCTCCCTGTGTAAAGTGTTCTCTGTGTAACATGCTCCCTGTGTAACGTGCTCCCTGTGTAACGTGTTCCATGTGTAACGTGTTCCCTGTGTAACATGCCCCCTGTGTAGTGTTCTCTGTGTAACGTTCTCCCTGTGTAACATGCTCCCTGTGTAACGTGTTCCCTGTGTAACGTGTTCCCTGTGTAATGTGCTCCCTGTGTAACGTGCTCCCTGTGTAACATTCTCCCTGTGTCACGTGTTCTCTGTGTAACGTGCTCCCTGTGTAACGTGCTCCCTGTGTAACGTGTTCCCTGTGTAACGTGTTCCCTGTGTAACGTGCTCCCTGTGTAACGTGCTCCCTGTGTAACGTGCTCCCTGTGTAACGTGCTCCCTGTGTAACGTGCTCCCTGTGTAATGTGCTCCCTGTGTAACGTGTTCCCTGTGTAACGTGCTCCCTGTGTAACGTGTTCCCTGTGTAACATTCTCCCTGTGTAACGTGTTCCCTGTGTAACATTCTCCCTGTGTAACGTGTTCCCTGTGTAACGTGCTCCCTGTGTAACGTGCTCCCTGTGTAACGTATTCCCTGTGTAACGTGCTCCCTGTGTAACGTGCTCCCTGTGTAATGTGTTCTCTGTGTAACATCTTCCCTGTGTAACCTGCTCCCTGTGTAACGTGTTCCCTGTGTAACGTGTTCCCTGTGTAACGTGTTCCCTATGTAATGTGCTCCCTGTGTAACATGTTCCCTGTGTAACGTGCTCCCTGTGTAACGTGTTCCCTGTGTAACGTGTTCCCTGTGTAACGTGTTCCCTATGTAACGTGCTCCCTGTGTAACATGTTCCCTGTGTAACGTGTTCTCTGTGTAACGTGTTCCCTGTGTAACGTGTTCCCTGTGTAACGTGCTCCCTGTGTAATGTGTTCTCTGTGTAACGTGCTCCCTGTGTAATCTGCTCCCTGTGTGCAGGCCAGCTGGGCGCCCCCTGTGTGCGCTCCCCCGACTGCTCCCCGGGGCTGTGCTGCGCGCGACACTTCTGGACCCGCATCTGCAAACCCGTGTTGCAGGGGGGACAGGTTTGCACGCGACACCGCCGCCGGAAGGGAACCCCCGGCCTGGAGCTGTTCCAGCGCTGCCCCTGTGGCGACGGGCTGCGCTGCAGGACGCCAAGGCGGCCCGGACCCCGCTCTTCATCGACGTCGTCTTCGATGGCGGCGGCGGCAGCGAAGTCCAAGTTCACGGCGCCCTCGTCCCACCGCGCGGCGCCGCTGTCCTTGTCGGCAAAGTCCTCCTCCTCCTCGTCTTCGAAGGCCAGACTCCACGTGTGCCAGGAGAACTGAAGAGAAGAAGAGCGAGGGGAGGGGCCTAAACCACCTGGTCACACCGATAAGCCCCGCCCCAAAAAAACACTCATCGCTAACGAGCTTCCTGTCGCCGCCTAAACTCTGTGAGCGAGACGAGAGAAACTTCAAAGACATCAACATGTAAACACTTTGTTACTTTATCAACATGTAAACATGTTGTTACTTTGTCAACATGTAAACACTGTTACTTCATGTCAACATCAACATGTAAACATGTTGTTACTTTGTGTCAACATCAACATGTAAACACTTTGTTACTTTGTGTCAACATGTAAACACTTTGTTACTTTGTGTCAACATGTAAACACTTTGTTACTTCATGTCAACATCAACATGTAAACATGTTGTTACTTTGTGTCAACATGTAATCACTGTTACTTCATGTCAACATCAACATGTAAACATGTTACTTTGTGTCAACATCAACATGTAAACACTTTGTTACTTTGTGTCAACAT
>NC_079408.1:1683023-1685523 GCF_029220125.1 Pseudoliparis swirei
CACACACACACACACACACACACACACACACACACACACACACACACACACACACACACACACACACACACACACACACACACACACACACACACACACACACACACACACACACACACACACACACACACACACACACACACACACACACACACACACACACACACACACACACACACACACACACACACACACACACACACACACACACACACACACACACACACACACACACACACACACACACACACACACACACACACACACACACACACACACACACACACACACACACACACACACACACACACACACACACACACACACACACACACACACACACACACACCACACACACACACACACACACACACACACACACACACACACACACACACACACACACACACACACACACACACACACACACACTCACACACACACACACACACACACACACACACACACACACACACACACACACACACACACACACACACACACACACACACACACACACACACACACACACACACACACACACACACACACACACACACACACACACACACACACACACACACACACACACACACACACACACACACACACTACACACACACACCACACACACACACTACACACACACACACCACACACACACACACACTACACACACACACACACCACACACACACACACCACACACACACACACACGTTGTTGATGTTGTGCGTCTTGTCGTCGCTCAGATTCTCTTCGGGCCTGCGTGGCGGCGTCACGCTTTACTCGTTCTCACGCACGCCGACCACCTGAGGGAGGCGGGGCTTCAACCGTTCGACTACCTAACGCAGGCCAGCGATTGGCTGAGAGCTCTGGCTCAAGAGGTTGGAGGAGGAGTCTCGTTCTTGGACAACACCTGCGATTGGCCGTCGGTCAGGGGGCGGCCCCTGAGGGACCGGTTGCTCCGCCTCTCGGCCAGGAACCACCACAGAGCGCTGACGGTGAGGAGGTCTCACTCGGACTGAACTTCAGAGGAACTACAACCTGACTCAGGTTCTACCCACAACCACCTGGGAGAGGAACGGTTCTTTAATATCCAATATTCAAAGGGAACCTCATTGAATAGTAAAGGTTCTTTAACAGAACACCTGGGGGTTCTAGAGGAACCTTTTGAAGATGAAAGAGCAGGAGGTTCTCGTTGTGTTTTTATCTTTTATTATCTCTCAGTTGATGGATCTTCTCTTCCTGCTCCTTGTTGTCACAGGAATAACTTTCTGAAGTGGAATAAACAACTCCAGAAATCAGATATTTGTGTTTTCAATGTTTTAATCGACAAACCGCGCTAGCGAGGCTACTACCTAGCTCGTCAAAGCGGAGCTGACCTTTCACAATAAGAGCCCGTCCCGTCTACCGGATGAGGGCGTCGGTGAGGGAGGGGCTCCGGCACAGCCCCTTCCCCTTCACCTCAAACCCGCAGCCTTTGTAGTTGGCCACGCCCCTCGAGTCCACCTGAAGGTGCGGCTGCAGCAGGTCCCAGACCCGGTCCCCGGCCTGCAGCTCCCGGTCCGGCTCACCTGGGCACAGGGGGGGTTCAGGGTCACCGGGAGAACAGACCTCTTTCCTTTGGGGGGGGGGAGGGGTCATCATTACCAGGGTAGTTGAGGAAGGTGACCCTGTCTCCGGGGGCGGAGCCTGTGGGCGGGGTTAACAGCTCAGTGCAGCCGTCGGGGGCGGAGCACCAGAGGAGGCGGGCCTGTGAGACCACGCCCCTCATCTTACAGGCCCTGACGTTGCAGAGCAGCACAGCTCGACCGCCCGGGAGCTGGAGAGAGAGAGAGAGGGGGAAGAGAGGAGGGGAGAGAGGAGAGAGAGAGAGGGGGGGGGGAAGAGAGGGAGGGGGAGACAGAGAGAGAGAGAGGGAGAGTGAGAGAGAGATGGGGAGAGAGAGAGAGGGGGGAAGAGGGAGGGGAGACAGAGAGAGAGAGGGGACAGTGAGAGAGAGAGGGAGAGAGAGAGAGAGAGAGGGGGAAGAGAGGGGGGGAGAGAGAGAGAGAGGGAGAGAGGGAGAGAGAGAGAGGGAGAGGGAGGGGGGAGGGAGAGAGAGGACATTGGGTACTAGAACTGCTACTGGTCTTGTTAGACCTTAGTCCTGATAGAGGACTCATCTCTGTACTGGTCTTGTTAGACCTTAGTCCTGATAGAGGACTCATCTCTGTACTGGTCTTGTTAGACCTTAGTCCTGATAGAGGACTCATCTCTGTACTGGTCTTGTTAGACCTTAGTCCTGATAGAGGACTCATCTCTGTACTGGTCTTGTTAGACCTTAGTGCTGATAGAGGACTCATCTCTGTACTGGTCTTGGTAGACCTTAGTCCTGATAGAGGACTCATCTCTGTCCTGGTCTTGTTAGACCTTAGTGCTGATAGAGGACTCATCTCTGTACTGGTCTTGTTAGACCTTAGTGCTGATAGAGGACTCCTCTCTGTACTGGTCCTGT
>NC_079408.1:1690523-1765523 GCF_029220125.1 Pseudoliparis swirei
CTCACAGGCGCCCTGCACCCCACAGAGAGGCGCCCTGCACCCCACAGGAGGCGCCCTGCACCCCACAGGTAGGCGCCCTGCACCCCACAGGAGGCGCCCTGCACCCCACAGGGCGCCCTGCACCCCACAGGGGCGCCTGCACCCCACAGGGGCGCCTGCACCCCACAGGCGCCTGCACCCACAGAGGCGCCCTGCACCCCACAGGAGGCGCCTGCACCCACAGGGGCGCCTGCACAGAGGCGCCTGCACCCACAGGTAGGCGCCTGCACCCACAGAGAGGCGCCTGCACCCCACAGGTAGGCGCCTGCACCCACAGGAGGCGCCTGCACCCCACAGGCGCCCTGCACCCACAGGTAGGCGCCTGCACCCCACAGAGAGGCGCCTGCACCCCACAGAGAGGCGCCTGCACCCCACAGGTGGCGCCTGCACCCCACAGGAGGCGCCCTGCACCCCACAGGAGGCGCCCTGCACCCCACAGGGGGGCGCCCTGCACCCCACAGAGAGGCGCCCTGCACCCCACAGGTAGGCGCCCTGCACCCCACAGGAGGCGCCCTGCACCCCACAGGTAGGCGCCCTGCACCCCACAGGAGGCGCCCTGCACCCCACAGGGGGCGCCCTGCACCCCACAGGGCGCCTGCACCCACAGGGGCGCCTGCACCCCACAGGAGGCGCCTGCACCCCACAGGAGGCGCCTGCACCCACAGGGGCGCCTGCACCCACAGGAGGCGCCTGCACCCCACAGGGGCGCCTGCACCCCACAGGTAGGCGCCTGCACCCCACAGGCGCCCTGCACCCACAGGTAGGCGCCTGCACCCCACAGGAGGCGCCTGCACCCACAGGGGGCGCCCTGCACCCCACAGGAGGCGCCCTGCACCCCACAGGTAGGCGCCCTGCACCCCACAGGAGGCGCCCTGCACCCCACAGGGGGCGCCCTGCACCCCACAGGTAGGTGCCCTGCACCCCACAGGAGGCGCCCTGCACCCCACAGGTAGGCGCCCTGCACCCCACAGGAGGCACCCTGCACCCCACAGGGGGGCGCCCTGCACCCCACAGGTAGGCGCCCTGCACCCCACAGAGAGGCGCCCTGCACCCCACAGAGAGGCGCCCTGCACCCCACAGGTAGGCGCCCTGCACCCCACAGGAGGCGCCCTGCACCCCACAGGAGGCATCCTGCACCCCACAGGTAGGCGCCCTGCACCCCACAGGAGGCGCCCTGCACCCCACAGGGGGGCGCCCTGCACCCCACAGGAGGCGCCCTGCACCCCACAGAGAGGCGCCCTGCACCCCACAGGAGGCGCCATGCACCCCACAGGTAGGCGCCCTGCACCCCACCGCTCAGTCACAGACTCACGTGCTTTCTCCTTCATCAGCAGGGCCTGGGTCCTGAAGTACTCCATGATCTGCTTCCCATCCTCTGGATCCAGTTTGATGAGGGCGGCTTCCAGGCTGAGGAGGACCACATGAGACCAGGTCAGCATGAGGAGGACCACATGAGGAGGACCACATGAGACCAGGTCAGCATGAGGAGGACCACATGAGGAGGACCACATGAGACCAGGTCAGCATGAGGAGGACCACATGAGGAGGACCACATGAGACCAGGTCAGCATGAGGAGGACCACATGAGGAGGACCACATGAGACCAGGTCAGCATGAGGAGGACCACATGAGGAGGACCACATGAGACTAGGTCAGCATGAGGAGGACCACATGAGACCAGGTCAGCATGAGGAGGACCACATGAGGAGGACCACATGAGACCAGGTCAGCATGAGGAGGACCACATGAGACCAGGTCAGCATGAGGAGGACCACATGAGGAGGACCACATGAGACCAGGTCAGCATGAGGAGGACCACATGAGGAGGACCACATGAGGAGGACCACATGAGACCAGGTCAGCATGAGGAGGACCACATGAGGAGGACCACATGAGACCAGGTCAGCATGAGGAGGACCACATGAGGAGGACCACATGAGGAGGACCACATGAGACCAGGTCAGCATGAGGAGGACCACATGAGGAGGACCACATGAGACCAGGTCAGCATGAGGAGGACCACATGAGGAGGACCACATGAGGAGGACCACATGAGACCAGGTCAGCAAGAAATGCAGCTTTAACACATGAAGCATAGACTTCTATACAACCAGAGGAGCCCCCTGGTGGTCAGGAGAGAGAATGCAGCTTTAACACATGAAGCATAGACTTCTATACAACCAGAGGAGCCCCCTGGTGGTCAGGAGAGAGAATGCAGCTTTAATACATGAAACATAGACTTCTATACAACCAGAGGAGCCCCCTGGTGGTCAGCAGATGCCACCTGACCCTTAACCCGACCCCCAGAAGTCGTCCTCGTGTCAGGCTGCTGGTCCTCAGGGACCCTGTGTACCCTTGTGGTCGGGTCCCCACAGTGTCAGTAAGACAAGCGTTCACACACCCTGAAGCAGCTGCTGCTATAAACAGCTTCAGCTGCTGAGGAGAACTCAACAAGGAGAAGTTCGCTGAGAACAACATGATTATTGTTCAAGAACAGTTCTTATGATGTTATATTTCTACAGAATGATGTAACTGATTCATTTCTGCTGACAATGAGACCAGCTGCTTGTGTTGTTGTTGTTGTCTAGTTTCATGTGTGACAACAACTTGTTGATGAACTGTTTACCTCAACATTTACCCGGAGAACAATATTCCATAAAGTGACGAGAAATACAATAATTCCTTCTAAAAAATAATATACTATAATATACTTTAACAAGTGAGTACTTCAGATTAAAAGTACTTCAACTCACACAACACAGTATTATTCACAGTAAATAATAACAAAGAGCATGAAGGGAAACATGTCAAATAACTTCAAAAAGAAAATAGCACATCTAATTACAAATTGATTTAAGTTATTATTTACCAATTTCCTACTTAATTGATTAAAAGTAATCAAACTAAATGTATTTATTTTGATTTTGCCACAACAAGAACAACAACAACAGTGAACGCTCCTACATTGAAGCCGCTTCTCTAAATAGAAAATAACGAAAGAAATATCGACGACAACGAAATAAAAACATTTGAATCGGTGTCTCTGTGTCTCTGTGTCTCTGTGTCTCTTTGTCTCTTTGTCTCTGTGTCTCTGTGTCTCTTTGTCTCTGTGTCTCTGTGTCTCTTTGTCTCTTTGTCTCTGTGTCTCTGTTTCTCTTTGTCTCTTTGTCTCTGTGTCTCTGTGTCTCTTTGTCTCTGTGTCTCTTTGTCTCTTTGTCTCTGTGTCTCTGTGTCTCTGTGTCTCTTTGTCTCTGTGTCTCTGTGTCTCTGTGTCTCTTTGTCTCTTTGTCTCTGTGTCTCTGTGTCTCTTTGTCTCTGTGTCTCTTTGTCTCTTTGTCTCTGTGTCTCTGTTTCTCTTTGTCTCTTTGTCTCTTTGTCTCTGTGTCTCTGTGTATCTTTGTCTCTTTGTCTATTTGTCTCTGTCTCTCTGTGTCTCTTTGTCTCTGTCTCTTTGTCTTTGTGTCTCTGTGTCTCTTTGTCTCTGTGTCTCTTTGTCTCTGTGTTTCTGTGTCTCTTTGTTTCTGTGTCTCTTTGTCTCTTTATCTCTGTGTCTCTTTGTCTCTGTGTCTCTGTGTCTCTTTGTCTCTGTGTCTCTGTGTCTCTTTGTCTCTTTGTCTCTGTGTCTCTGTGTCTCTTTGTCTCTTTGTCTCTGTGTCTCTGTCTCTCTGTGTCTCTTTGTCTTTGTGTCTCTGTGTCTCTGTGTCTCTTTGTCTCTTTGTCTCTGTGTCTCTGTGTCTCTGTGTCTCTTTGTCTCTGTGTCTCTGTGTCTCTTTGTCTCATTGTCTCTTTGTCTCTGTGTCTCTTTGTCTCTGTGTCTCTGTGTCTCTGTGTCTCTTTGCCAGACGTACCTGGGGTGGAAGAGGTTGTCCACATCGTCCATGTTGTCCTCACTCAGCTCAGAGTGAGTCTGGCCCTCAGCTGTCGGCTCCCATCGGCCTGTCTGGGGGTCAAAGGTCAAACTCCTCCCCTTTACAACCCACAGAGACCTATATTTAGTTTTTGTTATAAGTAAATAAACTCAGTAAATACTCTCAGTAAATACTCAAATAAAACATGACACCATCTGGAGAAAATACAACGACACGTTGTATTTTCTCCAGATGGTGTCATGTTTTATTTGTTTGAAGTATTCCAGGAGACGTCCTGGCACCACCGGTCCTCATGGCGCGTTGTCGCTCTCATGAAGCTCTTCTGGCTCCCTGTGGTGCGGCAGAAACCAGTTCCCTGAACGCCTCTTCACCACAGAACAGGACTTTCTAGATCTCATCGCTCTGTAAGCTCCTCCCCTTTTCTTTTGAAATGGACCGTTCTCTTGTTCCTGAGACAATGAGCGGAACTCAAGACCTGGAAATCAAGCTCATTGTGTTCTGTGGGTCCACTTGACCCACCTATCCAGTTCTGTGGGTCCACTTGACCCACCTATCCAGTTCTGTGGTTCTACTTGACCCACCTATCCAGTTCTGTGGGTCCACTTGACCCACCTATCCAGTTCTGTGGTTCTACTTGACCCACCTATCCAGTTCTGTGGTTCCGCTTGACCCACCTATCCAGTTCTCTGGTTCCACTTGACCCACCTATCCAGTTCTGTGGTTCTACTTGACCCACCTATCCAGTTCTCTGGTTCCACTTGACCCACCTATCCAGTTCTGTGGTTCCACTTGACCCACCTATCCAGTTCTCTGGTTCCACTTGACCCACCTATCCAGTTCTGTGGTTCTACTTGACCCACCTATCAATTCAATTCAATTCAGTTTATTTGTATAGCCCAATTTCACAAATTACAAATTTGTCTCGGAGTGCTTTACAATCTGTACACATTATAGACATCCCTGCCCCAAAACCTCACATCGGACCAGGAAAAACTCCCAAATAACCCTTCAGGGGGAAAAAAAGGGAAGAAACCTGGAGGAGAGCAACAGAGGAGGATCCCTCTCCAGGATGGACAGAACAATAGATGTAATGTGTACAGAAGGACAGATTTAGAGTTAAAATACATTCAATGAATATGACAGAGTGTATGAATAGTTCATAGTAGGCATATTCCACGATGGAGACCTCCACGATCCATCAGGCAGATGGCGGTGGGGAGGAGGAGTGGGCGGAGTCTCAACAGTAGGCGGAGTCTCAACAGGACAGTGGCGTAGTCAGGAGCAGGAATTCCACGACGCAGACCTCGATGATCCATCAGCAGATAGGATCTATGCCGTCTCATAGGGTCCGATGACCCCATGAGACGTGAAGTCAAGGACTCCGGGGAGAAAGCAGAGTTAGTAACGTGTGATTGAGAGATGAAAATTCATCCTTAAGGAGAGAAAAAAGAGGAGATAGGTGCTCAGTGCATCCTAAACGTCCCCCGGCAGCTATAAGCCTATAGCAGCATATCAAGGGCTGGACCAGGGCAAACCTGATTCAGCCCTAACTATAAGCTCTGTCAAAGAGGAAGGTCTTAAGTCTACTCTTAAACGAGGTGACTGTGTCTGCCTCCCGGACTGAAGGTGAAGCTGGTTCCATAGAAGAGGAGCTTGATAACTAAAGGCTCTGGCTCCCATTCTACTTTTTAAGACTCTAGGAACTACAAGTAGTCCCCCATTTAGTGAGCGTAGCTCTCTAGTGGGCAATATGGTACTACAAGCTCCTTAAGATATGATGGAGCATCACCAATCAAGGCTTTGTACGTTAAGAGAAGAATTTTAAAAGTGATTCTTGATTTTACTGGGAGCCAGTGCAGAGCAGCTAGTGCAGGAGTGATGTGATCTCTTTTCTTAGTTTTAGTGAGAACACGAGCTGCAGCATTCTGGATCAACTGGAGGGACCTAAGAGACTTATTAGAGCAGCCTGATAATAAGGAGTTGCAGTAATCCAGTCTCAAGTAACGAACGTTAAGCAATTTTTCTGCATCTTTGTGAGACAAGATGTGCCTGATTTTTGAAATATTACGTAGATGAAAGAATGCAGTCCTTGAGATTTGCTTTACGTGGGAGTTAAAGGACAAGTCCCGATCAAAGATAACGCCAAGATTCTTTACAGTGGTGTTGGATGCCAGGGCAATGCCGTCTACAGAAACCACATCACCAGATAATTGATCTCTGAGGTGCTCAGGGCCGATTAAAATTACTTCGGTTTTGTCTGAGTTTAACATCAAGAAGTTGCAGGTCATCCATGTTTTTATGTCTTTAAGACATGCTTGAATTTTACCGAGTTGGTTGCTCTCCTCTGGTTTTATCGATAAATATAGTTGAGTATCATCTGCATAACAATGAAAGTTTATGGAGTGTTTCCTATCCAGTTCTCTGGTTCCACTTGACCCACCTATCCAGTTCTGTGGTTCTTCTTGACCCACCTATCCAGTTCTCTGGTTCCACTTGACCCACCTATCCAGTTCTGTGGTTCTACTTGACCCACCTTTCCAGTTCTCTGGTTCCACTTGACCCACCTATCCAGTTCTGTGGTTCCACTTGACCCACCTATCCAGTTCTGTGGTTCCACTTGACCCACCTATCCAGCTGGTTTGTCTGCTTCACACGTTGAGGGCGATAAGGGCATTCCCTTTGCTAATTGTTAAACACTTCCTCATACCAGCCAGCTGGGCTGTCTGATAGCAGTCATTAAGAGAGAGAGAGAGCGAGCGGCAGGTTCTCCATGTCTCTCTCTCTGCTGCTGCTGCTGGTCAGCGCCGTCCAGGCATCTCATTTCTATGGTACGGTGATGACTTACTACCCCGAGCAGCCGGACGCCTCTGGAGCCATCGCGGTACGTACAGCTCGTCTCCTCCAGGACGCACCGGGCAGGAGAGATGAGACACGAGGAACATAACAGATCAGGTTTAGAAACGTTTCTGTGGAGCATCTGATGCAATGTGAGTTAGTCTCCAGGAGAGAAGTATGTTTACATGAAGGAAATGTATTAGTTACATACTTAGTCGGGCTAAGTATTTAACTGTCTTTAATTTAACCTAACTTAGTAGTTAACCATCTTTAATTAAACATTAGTATTTAACTATCTTTGATTAAACCTGAATATTTAACTGTCACTTGTTAAACCTAACTTAGTATTTAACTATCTTTAAATAAATCTAATTTAGTATTTAACTATCTCTTGTTAAACCTAACTTAGTATTTAACTATCTTTTGTTAAACCTAACTCAGTATTTAACTATCTCTTGTTCAACATAACTAAGTATTTAACTATCTCTTGTTAAACCTAACTAAGTATTTAACTATCTCTTTTTAAACATAACTCAGTATTTAACTATCTCTTGTTAAACCTAACTCAGTATTTAACTATCTCTTTTTAATCCTAACTAAGTATTTTACTATCTCTTGTTAAACCTAACTAAGTATTTAACTATCTCTTGTTAAACCGAACTAAGTATTTAACTATATCTTGTTAAACCTAACTCAGTATTTAACTATCTCTTGTTAAACCTAACTAAGTATTTAACTATCTCTTGTTAAACCTAACTAAGTATTTTACTATCTCTTGTTAAACCTAACTAAGTATTTAACTATATCTTGTTAAACCTAACTCAGTATTTAACTATCTCTTGTTAAACCTAACTAAGTATTTAACTATCTCTTTTTAAACCTAACTCAGTATTTAACTATCTCTTTTTAAACCTAACTAAGGATTTAACTATATCTTGTTAAACCTAACTCAGTATTTAACTATCTCTTTTTAAACCTAACTAAGTATTTAACTATCTCTTGTTAAACCTCACTCAGTATTTAACTATCTCTTGTTAAACCTAACTCAGTATTTAACTATCTCTTTTTAAACCTAACTAAGTATTTAACTATCTCTTGTTAAACATAACTAAGTATTTAACTATCTGTTGTTAAACCTAACTAAGTATATAACTATCTCTTGTTAAACCTAACTAAGTATTTAACTATCTCTTTTTAAACCTAACTAAGTATTTAACTATCTCTTGTTAAACCTAACTCAGTATTTAACTATCTCTTGTTAAACCTAACTAAGTATTTAACTATCTCTTGTTAAACCTAACTCAGTATTTAACTATCTCTTGTTAAACCTAACTAAGTATTTAACTATCTCTTGTTAAACCTAACTCAGTATTTAACTATCTCTTGTTAAACCTAACTAAGTATTTCACTATCTCTTTTTAAACATAACTAAGTATTTAACTATCTCTTGTTAAACCTAACTCAGTATTTAACAATCTCTTGTTAAACCTAACTCAGTATTTAACTATCTCTTGTTAAACCTAACTCAGTATTTAACTATCTCTTGTTAAACCTAACTCAGTATTTAACAATCTCTTGTTAAACCTAACTAAGTATTTAACAATCTCTTGTTAAACCTAACTCAGTATTTAACTATCTCTTGTGAAACATAACACAGTATTTAACTATCTCTTGTTAAACATAACTCAGTATTTAACTATCTCTTGTTAAACCTAACTAAGTATTTAACTATCTCTTGTTAAACATAACTCAGTTTTTAACTATCTCTTGTTAAACATAACTCAGTATTTAACTATCTCTTTTTAAACCTCACTAAGTATTTAACTATCTCTTGTTAAACCTAACTACGTATTTAACTATCTCTTGTTAAACCTAACTCAGTATTGAACTATCTCTTGTTAAACCTAACTCAGTATTTAACTATCTCTTGTTCAACCTAACTCAGTATTTAACTATCTCTTTTTAAACCTAACTAAGTATTTAACTATCTCTTGTTAACCCTAACTAAGTATTTAACTATCTCTTGTTAAACCTAACTCAGTATTTAACTATCTCTTGTTAAACCTAACTAAGTATTTAACTATCTCTTGTTAAACCTAACTACGTATTTAACTATCTCTTGTTAAACCTAACTACGTATTTAACTATCTCTTGTTAAACCTAACTAAGTATTTAACTATCTCTTGTTAAACCTAACTACGTATTTAACTATCTCTTGTTAAACATAACTCAGTATTTAACTATCTCTTGTTAAACCTAACTACGTATTTAACTATCTCTTGTTAAACCTAACTAAGTATTTAACTATCTCTTGTTAAACCTAACTAAGTATTTAACTATCTCTTGTTAAACCTAACTCAGTATTTAACTATCTCTTGTGAAACCTAACTAAGTATTTAACTATCTCTTGTTAAACCTAACTACGTATTTAACTATCTCTTGTTAAACCTAACTAAGTATTTAACTATCTCTTGTTAAACCTAACTACGTATTTAACTATCTCTTATTAAACCTAACTCAGTATTGAACTATCTCTTGTTAAACATAACTCAGTATTTAACTATCTCTTGTTAAACCTAACTACGTATTTAACTATCTCTTGTTAAACCTAACTAAGTATTTAACTATGTCTTTTTAAACCTAACTAAGGATTTAACTATCTCTTATTAAACCTAACTCAGTATTTAACTATCTCTTGTTAAACCTAACTCAGTATTTAACTATCTCTTGTTAAACATAAGTCAGTATTTAACTATCTCTTGTTCAACATAACTCAGTATTTAACTATCTCTTGTTAAACATAACTCAGTATTTAACTATCTCTTGTAAACATAACTCAGTATTTAACTATCTCTTGTTAAACATAACTCAATATTTAACTATCTCTTGTTAAACATAACTCAGTATTTAACTATCTCTTGTTAAACCTAACTCAGTATTTAACTATCTCTTGTTAAACCTAACTCAGTTTTTAACTATCTCTTGTAAACATAACTCAGTATTTAACTATCTCTTGTTAAACATAACTCAATATTTAACTATCTCTTGTTAAACATAACTCAGTATTTAACTATCTCTTGTTAAACCTAACTCAGTATTTAACTATCTCTTGTTAAACCTAACTCAGTTTTTAACTAGCTTTATTATCTCTACCATAGGAGCGGTTGTATGTGTATACATAGTTTATACTTCACACTTTTATAACACATTTATTCCACACCACGACTTTCCTAAAACGTAGTATTACCAGATTAAAGAGGTTGTGATGTTGTAACGTTTTAACATATCAAATCAAAGATGGCCGCCCATCTGACCTTTGACCCGGCGTGGCTCCACAGGTGGTCTTCCGCTACAAGCTGAGCTTCCACACCTGCTCCCAGAGCGACAGCTGGGCCTGCGTGGGGCAGAGCTGCAGGACTCAGGCCCCCCCGGAGGAGCAGCTGGTGCAGCAGGAGAGCGGCGGGGAGTGGTGTCAGAAGGAAGGAGTCATGACTCGGACGTTTCTCAGCAGCGACCCGCTGCAGCTGCAGTGAGTAACCATGACGATGCAAAACACAGGGAAACAAACACGTGTCGGCGCTTCAGGACCCGACCACCGAGAGCTCAAGGGCACAACGGCAGAGCAACGTGACCTCTAGACACGGGGTAGAGGTCAAGAGTTCAGAGGTCACAGCTCCATGTCATGGCCCTCAAACACGAGAGGAGTTGTCGTGTCCTCGATGCTCGTGTCCTCGATGCTCGTGTCCTCGATGCTCGTGTCCTCGATGCTCGTGTCCTTGATGCTCGTGTTGTGTCCTTGATGCTCGTGTCGTGTCCTTGATGCTTGTGTCGTGTCCTTGATGCTTGTGTCGTGTCCTTGATGCTCGTGTCGTGTCCTTGATGCTCGTGTCGTGTCCTTGATGCTCGTGTCCTTGATGCTTGTGTCGTGTCCTCGATGCTCGTGTCCTTGATGCTCGTGTCCTTGATGCTTGTGTCGTGTCCTTGATTGTCGTGTCCTTGATGCTCGTGTCCTTGATGCTCGTGTCCTCGATGCTCGTGTCCTCGATGCTCGTGTCCTCGATGCTCATGTCCTCGATGCTCGTGTCCTTGATGCTCGTGTCCTTGATGCTTGTGTCGTGTCCTTGATGCTTGTGTCGTGTCCTTGATGCTCGTTTCATGTCCTTGATGCTCGTGTCCTTGATGCTTGTGTCGTGTCCTTGATGCTCGTGTCGTGTCCTTGATGCTTGTGTCGTGTCCTTGATGCTTGTGTCGTGTCCTTGATGCTCGTTTCGTGTCCTTGATGCTCGTGTCCTTGATGCTTGTGTCGTGTCCTCGATGCTCGTGTCCTCGATGCTCGTGTCCTCGATGCTCGTGTCCTCGATGCTCGTGTCCTTGATGCTTGTGTCGTGTCCTTGATGCTCGTGTCCTTGATGCTTGTGTCGTGTCCTTGATGCTCGTGTCCTTGATGCTTGTGTCGTGTCCTCGATGCTTGTGTCCTCGATGCTCGTGTCCTTGATGCTCGTGTCCTTGATGCTCGTGTCCTTGATGCTCAGGCTGAGGGGTAACGCCTGGGTCAGCAACATAAACCTCATCAGAGAGTGGAGAGCCGTGGTGGCGGTGGAGCTGAGGACGCGCTCGGACACGGGCCGGGTCAACGCGTCGCCCCAGACCACCGTGCTGCCCGCTCTCAGGTCACTGCACAGCTTCACCTGTTCCACCTCAATGAGTCTCAATGTCGCTGCAACGATGAGCTTATTTATAAAAGAACAAGAATAAAGATGTGAATGTGGTTTCAATCAATTCAAACTTATATCCAGAAAAAGACACAAATAACAACAACAACAAAAAGCCTAAAAGGAGGAAATCTGCTGAGGTGTGTTCAGGGTCACATTCAAACTGTTGTTTAACTATCTCTTGTTAAACCTAACTCAGTATTTAACTATCTCTTGTTAAACCTAACTAAGTATTTAACTATCTCTTGTTAAACCTAACTAAGTATTTCACTATCTCTTTTTAAACATAACTAAGTATTTAACTATCTCTTGTTAAACCTAACTCAGTATTTAACAATCTCTTGTTAAACCTAACTCAGTATTTAACTATCTCTTGTTAAACCTAACTCAGTATTTAACTATCTCTTGTTAAACCTAACTCAGTATTTAACTATCTCTTGTTAAACCGAACTAAGTATTTAACTATCTCTTGTTAAACATAACTCAGTATTTAACTATCTCTTGTTAAACCTAACTCAGTATTTAACTATCTCTTGTTAAACCTAACTCAGTATTTAACTATCTCTTGTTAAACCTAACTCAGTATTTAACTATCTCTTGTTAAACCTAACTCAGTATTTAACTATCTCTTTTTAAACATAACTAAGTATTTAACTATCTCTTGTTAAACCTAACTACGTATTTAACTATCTCTTGTTAAACCTAACTCAGTATTTAACTATCTCTTGTTAAACCTAACTAAGTATTTATCTGCTGCGGCGTGTTCAGGGTCAGATTCAAACAGTTGTTCATGAGGACGTCTGCACTAAACTTCCTGGTACAAACGTTGAGGAAGAAGTGACTCAGGTTACGTGGAGGATCGAGTTCCAACAGAGAGACGAGACGTCTGTCTAGACACAGATCAATCATCATCATCATCATCATCATCATCCTCCTCCTCATCCTCCTCACTGATTGGCTGCCCTGCCCAGGCTCTATTTGGCCAATCACACGATGTTTCTCTCCCTCAGAGTTCCTTCAAACTGTCGGAGGGATTTCCAGCTGTTGACCTTCGACCCCGACGGCGACGCGGTCCGATGTCGCTACGGAAACACGAGCGCCGCCGAGTGTGCCCCGTGCACGCCGCCCTCCGTGCTCCGCCTCGCCCCGGTGAGCAGAAACACACTGAGGCCTGAGAAGGGCTCCGTAAAGTCCATTAAAGTCCAGAATCAGATCCAGAATCAGATCCTTGATGCAGTGAAGGTATCAATCACACGGCACAGCAATTAAAAAGTCCTGCGTCCAAAATGTAATGACGCAAAAGTACAACATTTAAAAGTGAAAAGTCTTTTGTGATCGGTCCTGAAAACAGGATCAAAGGAGGAGGAGCGGCTGAGGCCGGATCAGGCAGAACCGGTTATGACTGAGTGAATAGGGGTCAAGAGGGGTCAAGAGGGGTCCAGAGGGGTCCAGAGGGGTCAAGAGGGGTCCAGAGGGGTCAAGAGGGGTCAAGAGGGGTCCAGAGGGGTCCAGAGGGGTCCAGAGGGGTCCACAGGAAGCCATCGGTTAGGGTCCCATTAGGCCGGAGGAAGGAAGGAAGGAAGGAAGGAAGGAAGGAAGGAAGGAAAGAAGGGAGGGAGGGAGGAGCCTCCCTGCTCTCTCTCGGCCCCCCTCCCCCGTCCTCTCTCTGTCTCTTCTCTCTGCCCCCCATGCTCTCTCTCTCACTCTCTCACTCTGTCTCTCTCTCTCTCTGTCTCTCTCTCACTCTCTCACTCTGTCTCTCTCTCTCTCTGTCTCTGTCTCTCTCTCTCTGTCTCTCTCTCTCTCTCTCTCTCTCTCTCTGTCTCTCTCTCTCTCTCTCTGTATCTGTCTCTCTCTCTCTCTCTATGTCTCTCTCTCTCTCTGTCTCTGTCTCCTCTCTCTCTCTCTCTCTCTCTCCCTCTCTCTCTCTCTCTCTCTCTCAGTTCACGCTGGTCAGAGTGACAGGGTGTGTGTTTGAGAGCTGCTGGGCGTTGTCTGTGTGTTTCTCTCTTCTCTATTTTTTCAATAGTTGTTTGTATTTAGTTTATGTGGTTTATTAGTTGGTTTCACCGTAGTTTCATTTGTTTGGTGGTTATTTGGGGTTTTTCTCTGGGTGTCTTCCCGCTGCCGGTGCCTCACCGGGCTCGGTACGTGGTGGAAATGTTTGCCCCGGTTCCCCCCCCCCGCTGCTCACGAGGAGACACGGGATGAAGATCTCCGGTGACTCCTCGTGCAGCGTGGAGGAATTGGCTCGGGCAGTCGGGAAGAAGGTCGGGTTCAGCAGCGTGAAGTCCGCCGGCAAGATGAACGGCTCGGTCGTGATCTTCCTGGATCAGGTGGGGAAGGTGAGCCGAGTGGTGGAGGAGGGTCTCTCGGTGGGAGATTTGTTTGTGGAGGTGTTTCCGCTGGACCAGCCGTCCACCAGAGTCCTCGTGTCAAACGTCCCTCCGCTCATCTCCGATGAGTTTCTCAGCAGAGAGCTCTCCCGGCACGGAAAGCTGGTCTCCCCGATGAGAGAGATCTCATCGGGGTTCAAGGAGAGCGAGATGAAGCACATCATGAGTCACCGTAGATCGGTTTATATGATACTCAACGACCGGAGCGCGGAGTTAAACCTGCGCTTCAGCGTCAGAGTAGATGATGTTAACTATAACGTCTACGCGTCTTCATCGGCGATGAAGTGCTTTCATTGCGGGGAGGAGGAACACACCGCGAGGGTCTGCTCGAAGCGCGGCGACCCGGCGCCAGCTGGTCCAGGCGGCTCGGGTCCGTCCGGCGCGTCACGACGCGCTACACCAGCGTGGGGCGCGGCAGGTGCGGCAGCGGGGATTGCGACCGCGGCGTCTCTGAGAGGAGACGCTGCCGGAGCGCCGGCTGGCGCTGCGGCTGCGGAGCCGCCGATTCCAACGGAGAGCGCGGCGAGCGGTGTCACTGCTGCTGTATCTGACACACATGTGGTGGGTATGAATGAGGGAGTGAGTGATGGGGGTGATGGTGGCGATGGTGGCGATGGGGGTAAGGGTGGCGAGGGTGGGGAAGAGGGTGGGGAGGCTGGACAGGGCAGTGAGAAGCAGGCTGTGGGTGGAGTCGGGAGCGACGAGAGGAAGGAGAAAAAAGGAAAAGCGGACCAAGAAAATGGAGGGGATGGGGGTGAATCTGCCAAGAGCAGTGGGGTAGAGGCTGTGGGTGAGGTGGGAAGTGGGGAGGAGGAAGGAAAACAAGAAAAAGAAGGGGGAAAAAAAGATTTAAAAAATAAAAAATATTGGTGGTAGTGGTGATGGTGGCACGGGCTTAAAGGTGGAAATGAGGAATGGGGTGAAAAATAATGAGGAAAGTGAGAAAAAGGAGGGAAAGGGAAAAAAAGACGAGGACAGTGGTGGTGAGAAGCCCATAGAGGGGGTAGGACAGGTGGGTGGAGTCAAAGAGGTGGAGGAGGACGGTGCAGGGGAGGAGGGGGCGGAGCAGGTAGAGATGGACGAGGAGGAAGCAGGGGGGCAGAAAGAGGCCTCAAAAAGAAAGAAGAGTGGCCAGAGCGCTGGCAGCGAGGCCAAGGCCAGCAGGGTGGAGGAGAGGAGGAGGAGTCAAGGGGCGGGGCCGGTGGAGGACAGTAGTGACGAGGAGGGGGCAGAGGACAGCGACTCTCCTCTGATTTTAACTAATAGTCAAGAACAAAAGCTGTATACAGCCGACGAAATCAGCCTGTTTTTACACAAAACAAAAAACAAAAGGAAAGTGGAGGTCAGGGATCACTTCCCTGACCTCGTGATCTTTGTACAGTCGTGCCGATATCACATGAAAAAGAAAAAGTTTGAAAAGCAAGAGGTTTTTAGGATTAAAAAGATTTTACTCAAAGTGAAGGAGTGCATCCAGCAGGGGGAGGTGGAGAGCTCCAATGTGTGTTTTATTTGATTTGTTGGTTTTAAGTTGTATTTGTTTTTTAAACTCTTTTCTTTTAATGAACACATTCAGAGTCGGAGTTTTAAACGTAAATGGAGCGAGGGACAGTAAGAAGAGAACATCTATTTATGAATTTAACAAGATGAAAGCCAACGATGTTCTCTTCTTACAAGAGACGCACAGCGACAGCACCAACGAGGCGGACTGGAGGAGGGAGTGGGAAGTCCTCCTGAGCCACAACACCAACCTCAGCGGAGGAGTGGGCTTCCTCTTCTCCAGGGCCTTCAGCCCGCGGTCACTGGAGGTCAAACACATCGTGGAGGGGAGGCTGTTCTTTGTGAAAGCACGGTTCGGCCTTTTTAACGTGGTTTTTATAAATGTCTATGCTCCAACAACTGGGACAGAGAGGAAGCTGTTTTTATACAAAATTAATGATGTTTTAAATGACTGTGCCTCGGAGGATTTTTTATTCTTGGGGGGGGGTTTTAACTGCACAGAGGATGATTTTAAAGACAGAAACCACACAGAGCCACATCCAGCTTCACAGCAGGTTCTGAGGAGGCTGGTCCATTCTCATGGCCTGGTGGACGTGTGGAGAAGGATGCATCCGGACTGCCGACAGTACACATGGTCCCACGTTAGGGAGGGAAGGATCTCCTCAGCCAGGTTAGACCGTATTTATGTTTTTAAGCACCATTTTAATATTTTAAAAATGTGCAGCATTGTTCTGGCTGGTTTTACTGATCACTCTTTGGTTTTATGTCATGTTTTTATTAGGAACTTTTTACCCAGGAGCGCATATTGGCATTTTAATACAGTTTTAACTTTCGATAGGAATTTTAGAGAGGTGTTGTTTTATTTTTGGGGCATTTTTAGGCTGAGGAAGAGTGATTTTAATAATCTTAGGCAGTGGTGGGACCGTGGTAAGGTAGAAATTAAGCTCCTTTGTCAGCAGCACACTTTCAACGTCACTAGAGACGTCACCAGATCTATGAAGGACCTGGAGACTGAGATAGTGGACCTAGAAAGTTTGAGCGAGTCCACAGGAGATCGAGTACTGGTTTTAAACAATCTTATTGCATCCCAATTGTGGCACAGGTTGACCGTTTTAGACCCTCCCTCGGGCTTCTTAGCCAACATACAAAAAAAAATGGTGGATTTTTTTTGGGAGGGTCTACACTGGGTGCCACAGGGGGTGCTGTTTTTAGCCAGAGAGGAGGGGGGACAGGGCCTTGTCCACCTGGCCAGCCGGACAGCCACTTTTAGATTACAGTTTGTTCAGAAGTTTTTAACGAGTCCGGGGTTTTTAGTGTGGCGAGACGTGGCCAGCTGCATCCTCAGACGTGCTGACAACCTGGGGCTGGATACTGCTCTGTTTTTAATAGACTCCAGCATTTTAAAACTAAGTGGGCTGCCTCCTTTTTATCAGGGTGTTTTTAAGTCGTGGGCCCTTTTTAAACACGAAAGGTGTCCACAGTCTGACTCTCTGTTCTGGTTGTTGAGAGAACCATTAATTTATAATGCAAAACTGGACATTAGCAGCAGCGTCACCCCTGGACTAACGGGGGCGCTGCTGCGAACAAAGACTCTTTGCCTGCAGCAGTTGGTGGATGCAGTGGGGCCGACGCTGAGCGACCCCCCGGCCCTGGGCTCCCTGCTGGGGCTGCATTCCGACCAGATGGCGAGGAGGCTCCTGGAGCTGTGGAGGCAGAGGCTGACCGGGTCGGAGAGGAGCCTCCTCAACGACTACAGACAGAAGAGAACAGAGCCGGACCCTGCAGACCCCTTCCCAAACATCTCCCTCAGCCCGGGGCTAGGGGGACTCACCGGCCCCCTGCTAAGAATGAGCCACCCAGAAAACTGCACACTGAGTAAGGCAGACAAGAAAACTTTGTATTTTAACCTCGTGAAGAGCATCAACAGGTCCAGACTGTGCAACAGACCGCCCACTGTGTGGTCAGAGACTTGGGCATGGAGGCCCTGGCCCGCAGTGGGGGGTCCTAT
The DNA here is from genome assembly GCF_029220125.1 of Pseudoliparis swirei. Taxonomy (NCBI): domain Eukaryota; kingdom Metazoa; phylum Chordata; class Actinopteri; order Perciformes; family Liparidae; genus Pseudoliparis; species Pseudoliparis swirei. Next base: position 1,707,880 of record NC_079408.1, read on the forward strand.
ACAAACCTCCCCTGAAGAAAAGGACCGCTGACCTCCAGTGGCGGATTTTACACGGTGCTGTCGCGTCCAACGCTTTTATTTCAGTCATTAATCCCGCTGTCCTGAGCCAGTGCCCCTTCTGCGACCTCCGGGAGACTATTTACCATGTTTTTAATGAGTGCAAGAGACTTTTGAGTTTCTTCGCTCTTCTAACATTGGTTTTTAGTCTTTTTAATGTGGCTTTTACAGAGAAGGTTTTTATCATGGGAGCTGCCTACAAAAAAACGGAAAAAGAAAAGTGGCAGCTCCTTAATTTTTTATCCGGCGAAGCCAAAATGGCCATTTATTTAACTAGGAAGTCCCGGGTGGAAAACAGAGAGGGGCAGGAGGCCGGGGCAGTGTGGCTCTGTAACATCAGAGCCAGACTCTGGCTGGAGTTCAGGTTTTATAAACACATTGGAGACCTGGATGCTTTTAAATAACGCTGGTGTTTTAAAGGTATTGTTTGTTCTGTGGTGGAGGAGGAGCTGGAGTTTGCACCACTTTTAATTAGGTAAAACATGTTTTGTTTTATTTATTTTTAAAATGTTTTTTTGTTGTTGTTTGCTTTTATTTTAAACAACCTGATTTTTAAAACACTTTATTTTTAAAGAAACGTTGTAATGGCTAAAAGAATGTAAAATAAAGTGTTTTTCAAAAATCAAAAAAATCTCTCTCTCTCTCTCTCTGTCTCTCTCTCTCTCTCTCTCTCTCTCTCTCTCTGCAGTCCTGCACTCTGTCGTTCCTCCCCAACATTGAGGCAGAAGGTCTGTATGCTGTCCAGCTGGTGATGGAGGACTTTCCTCCGGAGGATATCATCTTGACTCACAACAACGGCTCAAGAACAAAGTTAAAGGCCGACGTGGCCATCAGCAGACTTCCCGTCCAGTTTGCAGTCGTTGGTAAGAGTTCTTCTCCTGGAGACCGGATACAAACCAACATGGCCGCCGGAGGTTTCCTCTGCTAGCTAGCGCTAGTTACATCATGAACAAGTAGAAAGCAGGCTGTGTAGACATGTAGCATACCTTCAGAAGCTAACCTAGCATACAAGTGCTAACATTAGCTAACGGTGCTTTTAAAGTACTCTGCTAACGTTTCACCGTGACGAGCTCCGGTGAACCTGAAGAACATCTGAACCCACGAGGAGCCGTGCAGCAGAGAGGCGGGGCTTAGCGAAGCCTCAGCTTCTGGTTGGGTGTCTCTAGCATTAAGCTTCATGTGAAGCTTCACTTGGTTCCAATAGATATCGTAGATGTCCAGGTGTAGTGACACTCTTGACCTGCTGGTGGCGATAGAGAAGAAGTCATTCAGGTCCTCAGGATTCATCCTCTGGGCACCATGAATGTCTAAAGCGTTTAAAGAGCTGCCGACGTATTCTAGTCTGACCGTGAAGGAGGAGCCGACCGGTCCGCCCCTGAGACGGTCCTGCTTGTCTTTGTTGCTCCAGTGGACCCGGCGGTGCCGTCCTGCGCCGAGGGCCTCTACCTGCCCAGGTTCCTGCCTCCGACCCCGGCTAACGGAGCTCGGCTGCAGGCGAGTGTCGGCGTGTCTCTGGAGATCAGCGTCAGCGCGGAGGCCGACGTCTCCAAGTAAGTCCGACGTCAGACGTTCTCCGGTGAGATGGAACACATCCCCATGGAGACGGGGCGGTCTCATGAGGCGTTCAGGTCCCGTGAGGCGTTCAGGTCTCGTGAGGCGTTCAGGTCTCGTGAGGCGTTCAGGTCTCGTGAGGCGTTCAGGTCTCGTGAGGCGTTCAGGTCCCGTGAGGCGTTCAGGTGCTCAAGGTGCTCACGCGGTTGTGTTGTGTCACCAAAGAACCGGTTTGACCAGAGTGCACCGCATGTCAAACGACCGGCTGCACGGAGGATTGAAACGCATCATTCAGAGCCAAAAGAAACACCACGTCCCAGAATGCATTGTGTTCCAGCACCATGTGGTTCAGGTGGTTGGATCCACCTCAAGGCGTGTGATCCATAACAATCAGCGGAACAGGTGCATCATGGGAACGGCGCCCGAAGGGGAGTCAGGAGTCAGGGCGGAGTGCTTCAGGGCCACAGTGAGGCTTCGTGGTTGTGGGTTTGATTCCTGAAGCGTAACACGCTCCTCTCTGTGGTTGAAGGGTTTCTGAGCTGCTGGTCAGCGGGCCGTACCAACTCCTCCGCTCCACCCCCGGACCGGGCCGCTTCACCCTGAGCTGGACGCCGTCGCAGAGGGAAGCTGGAGAGAGCCACGCCGTCTGCTTCGTGGTGCAGGCGGTGTCACCGTCAGTCAAACAACGCCACGCCCACCGAGGGGCTGAGGCTCAGAGGGAGCTGAGGCTCAGTGGGAGCTGAGGCTCATGCTGAGGCTCAGTGGGAGCTGAGGCTCATGCTGAGGCTCAGAGGGAGCGGGGTTCGACCGTCAATCAGAGGATCGGCGGTTCGATCCCCGGCCCCCCGAGCCCACCGTCCATGTGTCTCCGTCCTCACCGCTCAGCCTCTAGGAGCCTTCAGGGTTCAGCGGCCCCCAACCTTTAATGTGATGATATCACGTGTTGTTGACATGATGACATCACATGTTGTTGACATGTTGACATCACGTGTTGTTGACATGTTGACATCACGTGTTGTTGACATGATGACATCACGTGTTGTTGACATGATGACATCACGTGTTGTTGACATGTTGACATCACGTGTTGTTGACATGATGACATCACGTGTTGTTGACATGATGACATCACTTTGAGCTCATGTTCTCCTCCTCAGGTCAGTCAAGTACCACTCGGAGCTCCGCTGCGTCCTCGTGACTGTTGGAGTCACAACTCCACCCACAAACACGACTCCATCTAGAACTACCCCACCTTCTACAGACACTACTCCATCCAGAACTACCCCATCTTCTACAAACACTACTCCACCCACAACAACTACTCCATCCAGAACTACCCCACCTTCTACAAACACTACTCCATCTAGAACTACCCCACCTTCTACAAACACTACTCCATCCAGAACTACCCCACCTTCTACAAACACTACTCCATCTAGAACTACCCCACCTTCTACAAACACTACTCCATCTAGAACTACCCCACCTTCTACAAACACTACTCCATCCAGAACTACCCCACCTTCTACAAACACTACTCCATCTAGAACTACCCCACCTTCTACAAACACTACTCCATCCAGAACTACCCCACCTTCTACAAACACAACTCCATCCAGAACTACCCCACCTTCTACAAACACTACTCCATCTAGAACTACCCCACCTTCTACAAACACTACTCCATCCAGAACTACCCCACCTTCTATAGACACTACTCCATCTAGAACTACCCCACCTTCTACAAACACTACTCCATCCAGAACTACCCCACCTTCTACAAACACTACTCCATCTAGAACTACCCCACCTTCTACAAACACTACTCCATCCAGAACTACCCCACCTTCTACAAACACTACTCCATCCAGAACTACCCCACCTTCTACAAACACTACTACACCCAGAACTACCCCACCTTCTACAAACACTACTCCATCCAAAACTACCCCACCTTCTACAGAAACTACTCTATCTAGAACTACCCCACCTTCTACAGACACTACTCCATCTAGAACTACCCCACCTTCTACAGACACTACTCCATCTAGAACTACCCCACCTTCTACAAACACTACTCCATCCAGAACTACCCCACCTTCGACAAACACTACTCCATCTAGAACTACCCCACCTTCTACAAACACTACTCCATCCAGAACTACCCCACCTTCTACAAACACTACTCCACCCAGAACTACCCCACCTTCTACAAACACTACTCCATCCAGAACTACCCCACCTTCTACAGAAACTACTCTATCTAGAACTACCCCACCTTCTACAGACACTACTCCATCTAGAACTACCCCACCTTCTACAAACACTACTCCATCCAGAACTACCCCACCTTCGACAAACACTACTCCATCTAGAACTACCCCACCTTCTACAAACACTACTCCATCCAGAACTACCCCACCTTCTACAGACACTACTCCATCCAGAACTACCCCACCTTCTACAAACACTACTCCATCCAGAACTACCCCACCTTCTACAGACACTACTCCATCCAGAACTACCCCACCTTCTACAAACACTACTCCATCTAGAACTACCCCACCTTCTACAGACACTACTCCATCTAGAACTACCACACCTTCTACAAACACTACTCCATCCAGAACTACCCCACCTTCTACAGACACTACTCCATCTAGAACTACCCCACCTTCTACAGACACTACTCCATCTAGAACTACCCCACCTTCTACAGACACTACTCCATCCAGAACTACCCCACCTTCTACAGACATTACTCCATCCAGAACTACCCCACCTTCTACAAACACTCCTCCATCCAGAACTACCCCACCTTCTACAGACACTACTCCATCCAGAACTACCCCACCTTCTACAGACACTACTCCATCTAGAACTACCCCACCTTCTACAAACACTACTCCATCCAGAACTACCCCACCTTCTACAGACACTACTCCATCCAGAACTACCCCATCTTCTACAAACACTACTCCACCCACAACAACTACTCCATCCAGAACTACCCCACCTTCTACAAACACTACTCCATCTAGAACTACCCCACCTTCTACAGACACTACTCCATCTAGAACTACCCCACCTTCTACAAACACTACTCCATCCAGAACTACCCCACCTTCTACAGACACTACTCCATCCAGAACTACCCCACCTTCTACAGACACTACTCCATCCAGAACTACCCCACCTTCTACAGACACTACTCCATCTAGAACTACCCCACCTTCTACAAACACTACTCCATCCAGAACTACCCCACCTTCTACAGACACTACTCCATCCAGAACTACCCCACCTTCTACAAACACTACTCCATCCAGAACTACCCCACCTTCTACAGACACTACTCCATCTAGAACTACCCCACCTTCTACAAACACTACTCCATCCAGAACTACCCCACCTTCTACAAACACTACTCCATCCATAACTACCCCACCTTCTACAAACACTACTCCATCCATAACTACCCCACCTTCTACAAACACGACTCCATCTAGAACTACCCCACCTTCTACAAACACTACTCCATCCAGAACTACCCCACCTTCTACAAACACTACTCCATCCAGAACTACCCCACCTTCTACAGCCACTACTCCATCCAGAACTACCCCACCTTCTACAGACACTACTCCATCCAGAACTACCCCACCTTCTACAAACACTACTCCATCCAGAACTACCCCACCTTCTACAAACACTACTCCATCCAGAACTACCCCACCTTCTACAAACACTACTCCATCCAGAACTACCCCACCTTCTACAAACACGACTCCATCTAGAACTACCCCACCTTCTACAGACACTACTCCATCCAGAACTACCCCATCTTCTACAAACACTACTCCACCCACAACAACTACTCCATCCAGAACTATTACCCCACCTTCTACAAACACTACCCCACCAGCAACTACTCCATCCTCCACATTGGTCCTACCGTCCACAACAGTCACTACATCAACTACATCTGTTTCCTCTGCACCATCTACACCAATAACTACACCTGAAGACACAACCCGGGTACCAGGTGTCTCAACCACGAGTGAGTATGATAAATGGTGATGGTGTACATCGTGTACGATAAGGGGTGGAGCTAAGTGAGAACATGGGTGGTGTGAAGGTGGAGGCCTTTTGAGCTGCATTGTTTGTGCATCTAGGTGTAGCTCTGAGGATGAGACTGTTGTCCTCCACCCCGCTGTCTGAGGACCACATCAGGACCTCCGTCATGCAGCAGGTCAGCAGCATCAGATCTCTGCAGGTTTCATGGCGTGATGGAGCTCTGACACCTGTGAGGAGGAAGTGATCGTATCTGAGCACTTCTGTTCTTCTTCTCCAGATCAGAGATGAACTGGTGAGACGAGGGCTGTCAGTCACGACTCTACGCCTCATCAGTGTGTCGTCAGCGTCCACAGCACAGCGCCCCCTGGTGGTTTAATGTAAACACACATGAAACCCTGCAGGGTCGGATTTACTTATATAAAATCTTTGAACATTAATTTGTATTAAGCCTTTAAAAAGAAACACGGCACAGCAAATATGTATTCCAGATTAGCTCGAAGATGTGTTCATTAAATTAAAATATAAAAATGTGTGCAGCGTGTTCTCAGAATGTGGTTCTGTATTGATCACATTTGATGTGCCAATAACTGACTTTTGTAGTTGTAGATTTTGTGTCTCATGTATTCTGGTTATTTGTCTTTATATAATCAAGCAAACTGAAAAAAACATGTGCAGTTGCTTGCTTTTTCAGTTTTGTTTAAAGGGTTTTCCAGAGCTCTAATGCATATGCTACGTATGCTACGTATGCTCATTCAGTTATCATCTGCATATACAGTTATATCATCTGTATATATTGCACATATATCCTATTTTACAAATATTACTGGGTATTTTCCATATCTCCAAAACACAAATATTGATAATTTGTATACTTTATAAATATAATTCATATTATTATAATGATTGTTTATACTTTTTGTTGTTGTGTGGCTCAAGGTGGGCGGGGCCAGGCCCCGTGGCCCTCGATTGACCAGCCGCCACTGAATACAACATTTGAATACATATACAAATAACAATTATATATATATTAATATTTGTATATTTATATATACACATACGTAAACAAACTTTTTTTTAAAGTATATGTATATTTTTTTAAATAATTATATATATTTTTTTATTATATATTTTAAAATTAAATTGTTTTATTGATCATACATTATATATCTTTTTTATTTACTTCTGTCTCTCGTTTCCGTCCATTTCACGGGAAACACCGAGTTCCACCGAGTTCAGGTGAGTCAGCAGGGCGCGGCGCCGGAAGCTGCCGGACCATATTTGGAGCCAGGAGGAGAAACTCGGTCACCGAGGAGGGCGTGAGAAGAGGAGGAAGAGGAGGGGGAAGAGGAGGAAGTTTTGGGGAAAGTCACACAAGTGACGAGTCGCGAGAGGAAGTGAAACGTGTAACTTTTAGGCAGTCCCTTTGTTGTTGTTGTTCCGCTCCGCGCGCGCTCAGAGGAAGTGGGTCCACCTGAGTCCACCTGAGTCCACCTGAGTCCACCGGGACCCGAACCCGCCCCGGCAGGTGAGTCCGGCTCCGGTGAGCGCGAGGAACGAGTTCAGGCTTCCGCTGCGAGACCGAAGCAGATAATCATCGATTATTGATCATCGATCAGGATCCTCGATTCTCAGGTGAAGATCAAAACGATGCTACTATATGTTACTTTATTTATTTATATGTATATATATATATACATTTTAAATATTAATATATATATAAATATATTGTGTATATATAATTTAAATTTATATATACACAATATATGTATCATTTCATAAAAGTATAAAAAATATATACCATTTAAAATCTGTAATTTAGAACATGAAATGTGTATAGATATAGTATGTATGTATATATATGTATAAGTATATATATATATATACATATGTGTGTATGTATATATATATGTACACATATGTATATATATATGTTTATATTTATATGTATATATTTATTGTATGTATATATATATATTGTACAATATATATATATATTGTATATATACAAACAATATATTTCTAATAATAAAAGGTATTCAACTTATAATAATGACGGATGTGTGTGAACCATCAACCAGTAAACAAAGTGTTTGTTGTTGTTGTTGATGTTGTTGTCTTCAGACCTCCAGAGTGGCCCCTGGGGACCGCTCTCCTCCTGCAGAGAGAAACTCAATGCCGGACGCTGTGATTGGCCGGTGAAGCAGGGGAAGCTCGTCCTGATTGGTCGGAGGATCTTTAAAGGCCGTGCCCCGCCCCCCCCGCGGAGGTCACCATGCCCCGCCCCCATGTGGAGGTCACCGTGACCGCGGAGGATCCCGCCACGCCCTCGAGGTTGGCCAACGGCACCCCGAGCCGCCACGCCTCCTCCTCGCCGCCGCCCCCCCACGCCTCCTCCTCCTCCTCGCCGCCGCCCCCCCACGCCTCCTCCTCCTCGCCGCCGCCCCCCCACGCCTCCTCCTCCTCCTCGCCGCCGCCCCCCCACGCCTCCTCCTCCTCCTCGCCACCCCCCCACGCCTCCTCCTCCTCCCGCCCCACGCCTCCTCCTCCTCGCCCCCCCACGCCTCCTCCTCCTCGCCGCCGCCCCCCCACGCCTCCTTCTCCTCGCCGCCCCCCCACGCCTCCTCCTCCTCGCCGCCGCCCCCCCACGCCGCCGAGCGCGGCCGGCTGAGCGCCCTGCTGGACCAGAACCGTCTGATCCGGTCCCTGAGCGGCGGGCTGCGTCGCCACGGCGACTACGTGCAGATCCCCGTGCCGGAGGACGAGCGCGGCGAGCCGCTGCCGGCCGAGTGGTGGAAGACGGGCGTGGCCTTCCTCTACGCGCTCTTCGTCCTCTTCTTCACCACCGTCGTCATCACCGTGGTGCACGAGCGCGTGCCCGACGCGGCGCTCAGCCCGCCGCTGCCCGACAAGTTCTTCGACTACGTGGAGCGGGCGCCGTGGGCCTTCACCGTCACCGAGGGCAACGGGCTGGCGCTGGTCGGCCTGTGGCTGCTGCAGCTGCTGCTGCTCAGGCACAGGTAGGTCCTGCTGGGGGGACCCCCGAGACCAATAGACCACATAGACCCCCGAGACCACCTAGACCACATAGACCACCTAGACCACGTAGACCACATAGACCCCCTAGACCACATAGACCACGTAGACCACATAGACCCCGTAGACCACGTAGACCACATAGACCACATAGACCACCTAGACCACATAGACCCCCGAGACCACCTAGACCACATAGACCCCCGAGACCACCTAGACCACATAGACCACGTAGACCACATAGACCCCCTAGACCACATAGACCACGTAGACCACATAGACCACATAGACCCCCTAGACCACGTAGACCACATAGACCACGTAGACCACATAGACCACATAGACCACATAGACCACCAAGACCACCTAGACCACATAGACCACGTAGACCACATAGACCACATAGACCCCCGAGACCACATAGACCACATAGACCACCGAGACCACATAGACCACGTAGACCACAGAGACCACGTAGACCACATAGACCACGTAGACCACCTAGACCACGTAGACCACATAGACCACCTAGACCACATAGACCACCGAGACCACATAGACCACATAGACCACCTAGACCACCTAGACCACGTAGACCACATAGACCACGTAGACCACATAGACCACCTAGACCACCTAGACCACGTAGACCACCTAGACCACATAGACCACAGAGACCACATAGACCACCGAGACCACATAGACCCCCGAGACCACATAGACCACATAGACCACCGAGACCACATCGACCACGTAGACCACAGAGACCACGTAGACCACATAGACCACATAGACCACGTAGACCACCTAGACCACATAGACCACATAGACCACATAGACCACCTAGACCACATAGACCACCTAGACCACGTAGACCACCTAGACCACGTAGACCACAGAGACCACATAGACCACCAAGACCACATAGACCCCCGAGACCACATAGACCACATAGACCACGTAGACCACAGAGACCACATAGACCACGTAGACCACATAGACCACCTAGACCACATAGACCACCTAGACCACATAGACCACCTAGACCACATATACCACGTAGACCACCTAGACCACGTAGACCACATAGACCACCTAGACCACGTAGACCACATAGACCACGTAGACCACATAAACCACCTAGACCACGTAAACCACCTAGCCCACGTAGACCTGGTGGGGGGGTGGGGGGCTGGAGACCACCGAGACCACATAGACCACCTAGACCACGTAGTCCTGGTGGGGGGACAGAGTCCTGTAGACCTCTACCTATATGTATTTAAATAAAATTTATATATATATTTTTTTTAATATATATATATTTGTGTGTGTGTATGTATATATATATATATATATATGTGTATATATATATACATATATGTATATATATCCATATCTCGTTGTAACCCTCTGGCCCCTGCAGATCCATCGTGGCTCGCCGGTGTTTCTTCCTCATCGGGACGCTCTACATGTACCGCTGCGTCACCATGTACATCACCACGCTGCCGGTGCCTGGCAAACACATGGTGTGCGCCCCCAAGGTACAAGTACACACTACGTACACACTAAATACTTGACCTTTGACCTCTCCGCGCTCCGTGAGTGACCGTGTGCTCCGTGTCTTCAGCTGTACAACGACTCCACGGGGAAGATCTGGAGGATCCTGAGGCTGATCTCAGGAGGAGGTACCTGAACATCCTGCCCTCTGATTGGCCGACGGCCACCGATCACTAACCTATAGTATTCAGTCAGAGTTACTGCAGTATTTAAAGTTGTTCTGTATTTATTTCAAAAGCTTTCATGTCCCTCAAAGAATGTTTTTGTTAAAATATATAATTTAAAATATATAACTTTTATATAAATAAAAGAATATATATATATTTTGTTATATATAAATGTATAAACAATATATTTATTTATATATATAAACAATATATTTTTATATATTTATTTTTACACAAGATATTTATTTATATATATAAACAATATATGTATTTATTTATATATAAACAATATATTTATAAATATATACAATATATTTATATATGAAAGCAATATATTGTGTATATATAAATATATATACAAACAATATATTTATTTATATGTATTTAAATATATATTTATAATAATAAAAGCTTGTGAAATACGTGCCGCAGTAGCGGCTCTCTGCCTGCAGAGGGCAGCACCCTCTAACCGTGGTGATGCGTTCAGGGCTCTCTCTGACTGGCTCCCACCTGATGTGCGGTGACTTCCTGTACAGCGGCCACACCGTCGTGCTGACGCTCTCCTACCTCTTCATCCAGGAGTGTGAGTCCTCCTCCTCTTCCTCACTCCTGTTACTCAGCATTTACACGTCAACCCATGTTTAGTATTACTCTATTACTGTATAACTTTATTACTCTTTAACTTTATAACTCTATTACTTTATAACTATTACTTTATTACTCTATTACTTTATAACTGTATTACTTTATTACTCTATTACTTTATGACTCTTACTTTAATACTCTATTACTTTATTTCTCTTTTACTTTATAACTTACTTTATTACTTTATAACTCTATTACTTTATAACTATTACTTTTTTACTTTATTACTCTTTTACTTTATAACTCTATTACTTTATTACTCTATTCCTCTATTACTTTATTACTCTATTACTTTATTACTTTTCTCAATATTTCCTCTAAATCTTTGAATCTTAAAGATTTAAAAATACAAAAGTTAAAATAAAATAAATAACACGTTTTGTGGTTTGTTACCTTGTAACTATTTATTCTGATTATTTTAAAGGAGTTTGATGTGTTTTACTGACATGAAGGACAGAAACACATGGAAATAAATAGACATTACAATAGATTAGAATAGACATCACAATAGATTAGAATAGACATTACAATAGATTAAAATAGACATTACAATAGACATTACAATAGATTAGAATAGACATTACAATAGATTAGAATAGACGTTCAAAATAGATTTTTAAAAACTTTAAAATAAACATTAACAGAGACATTAAAATAGATATTCAAATTGATAACAAGATACATTCAAATAGATACAAATAGATTAGAATAGACATTAAAATAGATAAAAATAGACATTAAAATAGATAAAATAGACAATAGAACACGGATGATCCCATAATATATTATTATTGTAAAGCTGACGATAAGAACACACACACACCTATACACACACACACACATTGTGGTATCAGTGTGTGTCTGACGTGTTGTTGTTGTTGTCCAGACTCCCCCCCCTGGATGTGGTGGTACCGGTGGTTCTGCTGGGCGCTCAGCGCCTCGGGGGTCGTCTGCATCCTCGTTGCTCATGAGCACTACAGCATCGACGTGGTGATCGGCTACATCGCCACCACCCGCACCTTCTGGTGGTACCACACCATGGCCAACACACACGTAGGACTACACACACACACACCATGGCCAACACACACATAGGACTACACACACACACACCATGGCCAACACACACATAGGACTACACACACACACACCATGGCCAACACACACGTAGGACTACACACACACACACCATGGCCAACACACACGTAGGACTACACACACACACACCATGGCCAACACACACGTAGGACTACACACACACACACACCATGGCCAACACACACGTAGGACTACACACACACACACCATGGCCAACACACACCATGGCCAACACACGAGGACTACACACACACACCATGGCCAACACACACGTGGGACTCACACACACACACACCATGGCCAACACACACGTAGGACTACACACACACACACCATGGCCAACACACACGTAGGACTACACACACACACACCATGGCCAACACACACGGGACTACACACACACACACCATGGCCAACACACACGTGGGACTACACACACACACACCATGGCCAACACACACGTGGGACTACACACACACACACCATGGCCAACACACACGTGGGACTACACACACACACACCATGGCCAACACACACATAGGACTACACACACACACACACCATGGCCAACACACACACACACCATGGCCAACACACACGTAGGACTACACACACACACCATGGCCAACACACATGGGACTACACACACACACACCATGGCCAACACACGTGGGACGTAGGACACACACACACACCATGGCCAACACACACGAGGACTACACACACACACACCATGGCCAACACACACGGGACTACACACACACACACCATGGCCAACACACGTGGGACTACACACACACACACCATGGCCAACACACACGAGGACTACACACACACACACCATGGCCAACACACACGTAGGACTACACACACACACACCATGGCCAACACACACGTAGGACTACACACACACACCATGGCCAACACACACGTAGGACTACACACACACACACCATGGCCAACACACACGTAGGACTACACACACACACACACCATGGCCAACACACACGTAGGACTACACACACACACACCACTGTGACTACACACACACCATGGCCAACACACACGTAGGACTACACACACACACACCATGGCCAACACACACGTAGGACTACACACACACACACCATGGCCAACACACACGTGGGACTACACACACACACACCATGGCCAACACACACGTGGGACTACACACACACACACATGGCCACACACATGGCCAACACACACGAGGACACACACACACACACCATGGCCAACACACACGGGACTACACACACACACACCATGGCCAACACACACGCAGGGCTACACACACACACACCATGGCCAACACACACGTAGGACTACACACACACACACCATGGCCAACACACACGTAGGACTACACACACACACACCATGGCCAACACACACGTAGGACTACACACACACACACCATGGCCAACACACACGTGGACCACACACATGGGACTACACACACACACACCATGGCCAACACACACGTAGGACTACACACACACACACACCATGGCCAACACACACGTAGGACTACACACACACACACCATGACCACACACACACCATGGCCACACACTAGGACACACACACACACCATGGCCAACACACACTAGGACTACACACACACACACCATGGCCAACACACACGTAGGACTACACACACACACACCATGGCCAACACACACGTAGGACTACACACACACACCATGGCCAACACACACGTGGGACTACACACACACACACCATGGCCAACACACACGTGGGACTACACACACACACACCATGGCCAACACACACGTGGGACTACACACACACACACCATGGCCAACACACACGTGGGACTACACACACACACACCATGGCCAACACACACGTGGGACTACACACACACACACCATGGCCAACACACACGTGGGACTACACACACACACACCATGGCCAACACACACGTGGGACTACACACACACACACCATGGCCAACACACACGAGGACTACACACACACACACCATGGCCAACACACACGTGGGACTACACACACACACCATGGCCCACACACACGAAGGGCTACACACACACACATCATCGCCAACACACACGAGGACTACACACACACACACCATGGCCAACACACATGGGACTACACACACACACACCATGGCCAACACACATGGATCACACACATACACACCATGGCCAACACACACGTAGGACTACACACACACACACCATGGCCAACACACACGTAGGACTACACACACACACCATGGCCAACACACACGTAGGACTACACACACACACACACCATGGCCAACACACACGTAGGACTACACACACACACACCATGGCCAACACACACGTAGGACTACACACACACACACCATGGCCAACACACGTAGGACTACACACACACACACCATGGCCAACACACACGTAGGACTACACACACACACACCATGGCCAACACACACGTAGGACTACACACACACACACCATGGCCAACACACACGTAGGACTACACACACACACCATGGCCAACACACACGTAGGACTACACACACACACACCATGGCCAACACACACGGGACTACACACACACACACCATGGCCAACACACACGTGGGACTACACACACACACACCATGGCCAACACACACGAGGACTACACACACACACACCATGGCCAACACACACGTGGGACTACACACACACACCATGGCCAACACACACGAGGACTACACACACACACCATGGCCAACACACACGTGGGACTACACACACACACCATGGCCAACACACACGTAGGACTACACACACACACACCATGGCCAACACACACGTAGGACTACACACACACACACACACCATGGCCAACACACACGTAGGACTACACACACACACACCATGGCCAACACACACGTAGGACTACACACACACACACCATGGCCAACACACACGTAGGACTACACACACACACACCATGGCCAACACACACGTAGGACTACACACACACACACACCATGGCCAACACACACGTAGGACTACACACACACACACCATGGCCAACACACACGTAGGACTACACACACACACACCATGGCCAACACACACGTAGGACTACACACACACACACCATGGCCAACACACACACACACACACCATGGCCAACACACATGGGACTACACACACACACCATGGCCAACACACACATAGGACTACACACACACACACCATGGCCAACACACACGTAGGACTACACACACACACACCATGGCCAACACACACGTAGGACTACACACACACACCATGGCCAACACACACGTAGGACTACACACACACACCATGGCCAACACACACGTAGGACTACACACACACCATGGCCAACACACACGTAGGACTACACACACACACACCATGGCCAACACACACGTGGGACTACACACACACACACCATGGCCAACACACACGTGGACTACACACACACACACCATGGCCAACACACACGTAGGACTACACACACACACACCATGGCCAACACACATGTAGGACTACACACACACACATCATGGTCAACACACGAGGACACACACACACACCATGGCCAACACACACGTGGGACTACACACACACACACCATACCCAACACACGTAAGACTACACACACACACACCATGGCCAACACACACGTAGGACTACACACACACACACCATGGCCAACACACATAGGACTACACACACACACACCATGGCCAACACACATGGGACTACACACACACACCATGGCCAACACACGTAGGACTACACACACACACACCATGGCCAACACACACATAGGACTACACACACACACACCATGGCCAACACACACGTAGGACTACACACACACACACCATGGCCAACACACACGTAGGACTACACACACACACACCATGGCCAACACACGTAGGACTACACACACACACACACCATGGCCAACACACACGTAGGACTACACACACACACACACCATGGCCAACACACACGTAGGACTACACACACACACACCATGGCCAACACACACGTAGGACTACACACACACACACCATGGCCAACACACACGTAGGACTACACACACACACACCATGGCCAACACACACGTAGGACTACACACACACACACACCATGGCCAACACACACATAGGACTACACACACACACACCATGGCCAACACACACGTAGGACTACACACACACACACCATGGCCAACACACACGTAGGACTACACACACACACCATGGCCAACACACACGTAGGACTACACACTGTTAAGAGAGACGCGTACGTGAACTGATTCCTTCGCCTCGGGTGGGAGACGGAAAGAAAAGTCACGCCGCTTATTCTCGTGTAGGGGAAACGGGGGAGGAGAGGAGGGGGGAACGAGACGGGAGAGGAGAGATGGAGAGTAGGGGGGAGGGGGAAAGGTTTGAGGTGCGAGTCGGCTCACACCGGGTACTTTATTGAGGGAAATAATCGTGCTCTAATGACAGACGTGTAGATAACTGTCATTAAAAGCACGTCGGCGGCGCCCAGGCGCAGCGCGTCACCGCGCGCTGCTAACCTGTCGCACTGGAGAGGACGCGGGTCCACGGGTCACGATGCCCGGCCTCTCTTCTTACGACCGCCCCGGTCACGGTATCCTCGCCTTGCGATCGAGGGGGAGAGGGAAACTCGAGCGAGGGCGAAGACCGAGTTAAGGGGGAAGGAGGCGGAGATCAGTAACTCCCTCTATATGATTCTGCGATCGTTCGGGCCTGATGAGCGACGCGCGTGCACCTCAACAGTGGTCGCTGTTCGGCTCGGCGCGCGACACCCCGAGAGGATGGCAGATCGATCTCCGCGGAGAGAAACGCTGTTTCTTCAATTATCGGGTCTCACCCCAACACGCTCGAGGGTACAAGGCTCGTAGAGCGGCTGGCGGGACACTTAGTAATATTCTATTTTTAGGACAACCTCCGCGACGAGGACTCGGTGTTACGAGTCCCTCTCTTGGTCCCAGAACCAACCACGGCTCGGCGGAGAGACGGAGGTCTACCAGCTGCAGCGATATCTCTCTTTAGTACAGAATGTCAGTTACAAGTGTGTGAGGAATCAGTATGTGCCCTGGGTAACGGAGGTCAGTGGGTGTAGCCGTGCAGATGTCGCTCAGACTCACCTCGGGGCGGGGGTCCGCTCTCGGGTCTCCGCCTTTCGTCTCCTCGGGTGGGTCGACAGGTGAAGAAATAGGTCTCACAAAAAAGTAGGTCCACAAACCGAATGTAAAGTTTTAAGACTGCAAGGCAGCAAGTATTTTATTCAAAAAAAGAAAGAAGAAATAAACAAAGTACAATTACAAGTGAGTTCCCTCACGGAAGCCTGACGCAAAATCACAACAACTAAAAAACTCTTTTTTCCTGACCCAGAAAAAAAGAAGAAAAATAGACAAAGTACGTCAGGCGCCCGTGAGTTCTTCACGGACGCCTGACGCAAACCACAACCTATGAAAAAACCTCTTTTCTTTTCAAAAACTCATTTTCAAAAAGCCTTTTTTCCTTTTCCCTGTTCGTCACCTTTATACCCTCGGCTCCTCCCACTTTTACCGGATATCCGTCCCTCTTTGGGGTGCTGATGGGGGGTCCCCCCCCCCCTCTCTTCCTGAGAGGTTCTGGAGAGACTCTCTGTCCCACATCAAAGAGGGGGACCGTTGTCTTAGCTGGTTTAGATGAGCTCGGTCACCTCGGTGACCTGTCTCCGGGTGTCTCCTCTTATCTCTCAGACACTTAGGGTACCCCTCTTTATGATTCTTTCAGACTTGGTGAGACTTCCCGTGGGCGGTGACGCAGAACACATTATAACTGGGGGTCAGGATACAGACCATTATGGGAGACATAGGTTACATTATCATATCAAAGACCATTGATCTACAGGCAGGTTAACACACATGAATCCAGGTTTGTGTTTATTCACTCCGCAGTAACATCCTCTTGGGCCCATATGGTGAGGATATGGGCTCCGAACACACAATCAAACAGGTCTTCATTTGAATATCACAAGAGGTGCCATGTTTACCTCTCGTGTCGAGCCGGTTGTAAACGCCTTCGCTGACCCCTCGGGACCCCTGTTCTCTTCGCACCTGGCCCTCTGCTTATTGTCCTAGCGATGGCCTCGACGCTTTTGTTTGATCATACACTCTCCCCGTCGGCCTGATGGATTCCTGGTTGCTTTCCTGTTATTGTTGTCTAATTGAACTGGGGTCCCCTTTGATCTGTTTCATTACTAACATTCCGCATTCGCTCTTTCCCGGCCTGGTCTACGGATCCCCTTGCTAATCCCAGAAAAATTAGCATTTATTTGTCCCACTTCTAACAACACACACACACAACATGGCCAACACACACATAGGACTACACACACACACACAACATGGCCAACACACACATAGGACTACACACACACACACACACCATAAATGATCTAGAAGCAGCACCTGGTTAGTTACCAGTTTCTTCCTCTTCTCTCCTCCTCTTCTCCTCCTCCTCCTCTCCTCTCCTCCTCCTCCTCCTCCTCCTCCTCCTCAGTCGCTGCGTGGCGCTCCCAACAACTTCCTGTCCCGGACGTGGTGGTCGCCCGTCTTCCTGTTCCTGGAGAGGAACGTCCGCTCCGAGGTTCCCGTTGTGTTCTCGCTGCCGGTGGCGCTGCTGCCCCCTTCCTGCAGGCAGCGGTACTGCATCGTGGAGGGGGGGGGCAGGGAGGAGTGAGGGGAGGAGTCATGTGACGAGAGGGAGGAGTGAGGGGAGGAGTCATGTGCATGTGATGAGGGGGAGGAGTCGTGTTCATGTGAGAAGGGGGAGGAGTCATGTTCATGTGAGAAGGGGAGCAGTCATGTTCATGTGAGAAGGGGAGGAGTCATGTTCATGAGAGAAGGGGAGCAGTCATGTCCATGAGAGAAGGGGGTGGAGTCATGTCCATGAGAGAAGGGGGAGGAGTCATGTTCATGTGAGAAGGGGGCGGAGTCCCGTATGATGGTTAATTTATTGGAAGAGACGTTTACATTATCGGGATATTTATTTCACAAGTTTCACAACGTGTCGAGTTCCAGGTCCAAGAGTCAGAGGGCCCAAGGTTCCTCCAGGTTCATCAAGGTTCCTCAGTGTTCCTGAAGGTTCATCAAGGTTCCTCCAGGTTCATCAAGGTTCCTCAGTGTTCCTGAAGGTTCATCAAGGTTCCTGAAGGTTACTCCAGGTTCCTGATCTTTATCATGTTATGTGTAGTTATTATTATTCCCAGTTCACCCCGTGTATCAGTTCAGACTCGTACAGCAGGGCCACTGGCTGAAGAGTATTTATTCATGGACCAGAACCTGAGTGGTTCTGTCGGACTGAAGGGTTCAGGAAGCAGAACCCAGCGCGGTGTTGCCTTCAGGAACTTGCTCACTGCTGGGTTCTTTGCCGTCTTCTGGGTGTCTCTGTGGCTCCCAGCTTGAACCTTGACGCCAAAGGACTTGACCTTAGCACGTTAGCAGGCTAACAGGCAAACAGGCGTGGAACGAGACTTTAGCGCCTCCTGAGCGATTAAGACCAGGCGCTCTGGCCCCTCGTCACCAGCAGGGGGCAGAGCTCGGACTTCTCAGAATGCTAGTTAGCTGCTAACATGCTAACGATGCTTAGAAACCAAGTCCAGCTTCCAGGCAGGTCCAACGCGTTCCATGAGTCCTCCAGGTCCTACTTCCTCAAATTGTCCCCGGCTGTTTCCTGTTCCTGTCGGTCAGTGTTTGCTTTGATCATTAAAGATTTATTTTCATTGTTGTCCGTGTGAGGTTCCTCGAACACATCGTGATGACATGTTGTGATTGTGATCCATCAGGTCCAAACTCACATGGAGTCATATTTACTCTTGAGTTACTACGATGATGATAAATAACAAGTGTTCATCACTGGAGGAAATGTACACGCTCTCGATATATGAAGGAAAAACAAGTGACGGAGTTATCAATACACATAATGATGTGATAATGGTATAAATGGAAGTATTAGTAACAAAAAGGTGTTTATTGTGCTACTAGTAACTTGTAGATGTGGCGGTGGAGGTAGTAGTAGTATAGGTGGAGGTGTTAGTACCATCGCCACACCGTCATGTTCTGGTTTCCAGAGGTCTGGTGGTCTGGTTCCGCTTTCCAGCAGTGTTTGTGTTTCTCTCCGGACTTCATTTAGAGACGCACAACCAGGAACACCGCGGCCGTGTTGTTGTGCGCGAGCTTTAACGGTCGACCGAAGTGACGCATTGTTCTCCTGCGCGAGGAGCGACGCGGAGACCACGTGACCGCGTCACCGACAAGATGACGACGGCCGCGCGCGAGGAGAAGGCGGGAAAGGACAGGTCGGTCGCTGAATGCGATCCGAGTAGGTTGACTTCCGGTTAGAAAAACGGCGCATTTAACGTTAATTTGACCTAAATAAATATAAAATATTACAACTCCAACTTTACACAAACTGTGATGATGTAACCTGATTTCTGATTTGATAAAGTGTTCTTCAATGTCACGCGTTAAACCCGTTTTTGCACTCAACGATATGCTAATCCAGGGTTTCACCGTCGGGCGTTTCCGGTCACGTTCGGTTCCGTTAGGCTTTTCACTTTCTTTTTCCTTTTTGGTGTGAAACACGAAGCTCTGCCACGAGGTGGTGGTTCTGATGGAGGAAGAGGAGGAGGAGGATGAAGAGCTGGCAGGTGAGTTACTGTACATCACTAGATATTACTGTAGTTGTATCTTTTAGAGGAACCTCATCTCCTTCCTCTATCTCTAAGGCTCCTACAGAGGAACCTCATCTCCTTACTCTATCTCTAAGGCTCCTACAGAGGAACCTCATCTCCTTACTCTATCTCTAAGGCTCCTACAGAGGAACCTCGTCTCCTTACTCTATCTCTAAGGCTCCTACAGAGGAACCTCGTCTCCTTACCCTATCTCTAAGGCTCCTACAGAGGAACCTCATCTCCTTACTCTATCTCTAAGGCTCCTACAGAGGAACCTCGTCTCCTTCCTCTATCTCTAAGGCTCCTACAGAGGAACCTCATCTCCTTACTCTATCTCTAAGGCTCCTACAGAGGAACCTCATCTCCTTCCTCTATCTCTAAGGCTCCTAGAGGAACCTCATCTCCTTACTCTATCTCTAAGGCTCCTAGAGGAACCTCGTCTCCTTCCTCTATCTCTAAGGCTCCTACAGAGGACCTCATCTCCTTACTCTATCTCTAAGGCTCCTACAGAGGAACCTCATCTCCTTCCTCTATCTCTAAGGCTCCTAGAGGAACCTCATCTCCTTCCTCTATCTCTAAGGCTCCTAGAGGAACCTCATCTCCTTACTCTATCTCTAAGGCTCCTAGAGGAACCTCATCTCCTTCCTCTATCTCTAAGGCTCCTACAGAGGAACCTCATCTCCTTACTCTATCTCTAAGGCTCCTACAGAGGAACCTCATCTCCTTACTCTATCTCTAAGGCTCCTAGAGGAACCTCATCTCCTTACTCTATCTCTAAGGCTCCCAGAGGAACCTCATCTCCTTACTCTATCTCTAAGGCTCCTAGAGGAACCTCATCTCCTTACTCTATCTCTAAGGCTCCTAGAGGAACCTCATCTCCTTCCTCTATCTCTAAGGCTCCTAAAGGAACCTCATCTCCTTCCTCTATTTCTAAGGCTCCTAGAGGAACCTCATCTCCTTACTCTATCTCTAAGGCTCCTAGAGGAACCTCATCTCCTTACTCTATCTCTAAGGCTCCCAGAGGAACCTCATCTCCTTCCTCTATCTCTAAGGCTCCTAGAGGAACCTCATCTCCTTCCTCTATCTCTAAGGCTCCTAGAGGAACCTCATCTCCTTACTCTATCTCTAAGGCTCTTAGGAACCTCATCTCCTTACTCTATCTCTAAGGCTCCTAGAGGAACCTCATCTCCTTCCTCTATCTCTAAGGCTCCTAGAGGAACCTCATCTCCTTACTCTATCTCTAAGGCTCCTAGAGGAACCTCATCTCCTTACCCTATCTCTAAGGCTCCTAGAGGAACCTCATCTCCTTACTCTATCTCTAAGGCTCCTAGAGGAACCTCATCTCCTTACTCTATCTCTAAGGCTCCTACAGAGGAACCTCATCTCCTTCCTCTATCTCTAAGGCTCCTAGAGGAACCTCATCTCCTTCCTCTATCTCTAAGGCTCCTACAGAGGAACCTCATCTCCTTACTCTATCTCTAAGGCTCCTAGAGGAACCTCATCTCCTTACTCTATCTCTAAGGCTCCTAGAGGAACCTCATCTCCTTACTCTATCTCTAAGGCTCCTAGAGGAACCTCATCTCCTTACTCTATCTCTAAGGCTCCTACAGAGGAACCTCATCTCCTTCCTCTATCTCTAAGGCTCCTACAGAGGAACCTCATCTCCTTACTCTATCTCTAAGGCTCCTAGAGGAACCTCATCTCCTTCCTCTATCTCTAAGGCTCCTAGAGGAACCTCATCTCCTTCCTCTATCTCTAAGGCTCCTAGAGGAACCTCATCTCCTTCCTCTATCTCTAAGGCTCCTAGAGGAACCTCATCTCCTTACTCTATCTCTAAGGCTCCTAGAGGAACCTCATCTCCTTCCTCTATCTCTAAGGCTCCTAGAGGAACCTCATCTCCTTACCCTATCTCTAAGGCTCCTAGAGGAACCTCATCTCCTTACCCTATCTCTAAGGCTCCTAGAGGAACCTCATCTCCTTACTCTATCTCTAAGGCTCCTAGAGGAACCTCATCTCCTTCCTCTATCTCTAAGGCTCCTAGAGGAACCTCATCTCCTTACCCTATCTCTAAGGCTCCTAGAGGAACCTCATCTCCTTACTCTATCTCTAAGGCTCCTACAGAGGAACCTCATCTCCTTCCTCTATCTCTAAGGCTCCTAGAGGAACCTCATCTCCTTCCTCTATCTCTAAGGCTCCTAGAGGAACCTCATCTCCTTACTCTATCTCTAAGGCTCCTAGAGGAACCTCATCTCCTTACTCTATCTCTAAGGCTCCTAGAGGAACCTCATCTCCTTACTCTATCTCTAAGGCTCCTAGAGGAACCTCATCTCCTTACTCTATCTCTAAGGCTCCTAGAGGAACCTCATCTCCTTCCTCTATCTCTAAGGCTCCTACAGAGGAACCTCATCTCCTTACTCTATCTCTAAGGCTCCTAGAGGAACCTCATCTCCTTCCTCTATCTCTAAGGCTCCTAGAGGAACCTCATCTCCTTCCTCTATCTCTAAGGCTCCTAGAGGAACCTCATCTCCTTACTCTATCTCTAAGGCTCCTAGAGGAACCTCATCTCCTTACTCTATCTCTAAGGCTCCTACAGAGGAACCTCATCTCCTTACTCTATCTCTAAGGCTCCTAGAGGAACCTCATCTCCTTCCTCTATCTCTAAGGCTCCTTGAGGAACCTCATCTCCTTACTCTATCTCTAAGGCTCCTAGAGGAACCTCATCTCCTTCCTCTATCTCTAAGGCTCCTAGAGGAACCTCATCTCCTTCCTCTATCTCTAAGGCTCCTAGAGGAACCTCATCTCCTTACCCTATCTCTAAGGCTCCTAGAGGAACCTCATCTCCTTCCTCTATCTCTAAGGCTCCTAGAGGAACCTCATCTCCTTACTCTATCTCTAAGGCTCCTAGAGGAACCTCATCTCCTTACCCTATCTCTAAGGCTCCTACAGAGGAACCTCATCTCCTTACTCTATCTCTAAGGCTCCTAGAGGAACCTCATCTCCTTCCTCTATCTCTAAGGCTCCTAGAGGAACCTCATCTCCTTACTCTATCTCTAAGGCTCCTAGAGGAACCTCATCTCCTTCCTCTATCTCTAAGGCTCCTAGAGGAACCTCATCTCCTTACTCTATCTCTAAGGCTCCTAGAGGAACCTCATCTCCTTACTCTATCTCTAAGGCTCCTAGAGGAACCTCATCTCCTTACTCTATCTCTAAGGCTCCTAGAGGAACCTCATCTCCTTCCTCTATCTCTAAGGCTCTAGAGGAACCTCATCTCCTTACTCTATCTCTAAGGCTCCTAGAGGAACCTCATCTCCTTACTCTATCTCTAAGGCTCCTAGAGGAACCTCATCTCCTTCCTCTATCTCTAAGGCTCCTACAGAGGAACCTCATCTCCTTACTCTATCTCTAAGGCTCCTAGAGGAACCTCATCTCCTTCCTCTATCTCTAAGGCTCCTAGAGGAACCTCATCTCCTTACTCTATCTCTAAGGCTCCTAGAGGAACCTCATCTCCTTACTCTATCTCTAAGGCTCCTAGAGGAACCTCATCTCCTTACTCTATCTCTAAGGCTCCTAGAGGAACCTCATCTCCTTACTCTATCTCTAAGGCTCCTAGAGGAACCTCATCTCCTTACTCTATCTCTAAGGCTCCTAGAGGAACCTCATCTCCTTACTCTATCTCTAAGGCTCCTAGAGGAACCTCATCTCCTTACTCTATCTCTAAGGCTCCTAGAGGAACCTCATCTCCTTCCTCTATCTCTAAGGCTCCTAGAGGAACCTCATCTCCTTCCTCTATCTCTAAGGCTCCTAGAGGAACCTCATCTCCTTACTCTATCTCTAAGGCTCCTAGAGGAACCTCATCTCCTTCCTCTATCTCTAAGGCTCCTAGAGGAACCTCATCTCCTTACTCTATCTCTAAGGCTCCTAGAGGAACCTCATCTCCTTACTCTATCTCTAAGGCTCCTACAGAGGAACCTCATCTCCTTACTCTATCTCTAAGGCTCCTAGAGGAACCTCATCTCCTTCCTCTATCTCTAAGGCTCCTAGAGGAACCTCATCTCCTTACTCTATCTCTAAGGCTCCTAGAGGAACCTCATCTCCTTCCTCTATCTCTAAGGCTCCTAGAGGAACCTCATCTCCTTACTCTATCTCTAAGGCTCCTAGAGGAACCTCATCTCCTTACTCTATCTCTAAGGCTCCTAGAGGAACCTCATCTCCTTACTCTATCTCTAAGGCTCCTAGAGGAACCTCATCTCCTTACTCTATCTCTAAGGCTCCTAGAGGAACCTCATCTCCTTCCTCTATCTCTAAGGCTCCTAGAGGAACCTCATCTCCTTACTCTATCTCTAAGGCTCCAGAGGAACCTCATCTCCTTACTCTATCTCTAAGGCTCCTAGAGGAACCTCATCTCCTTACTCTATCTCTAAGGCTCCTAGAGGAACCTCATCTCCTTACTCTATCTCTAAGGCTCCTAGAGGAACCTCATCTCCTTCCTCTATCTCTAAGGCTCCTAGAGGAACCTCATCTCCTTCCTCTATCTCTAAGGCTCCTAGAGGAACCTCATCTCCTTACTCTATCTCTAAGGCTCCTAGAGGAACCTCATCTCCTTACTCTATCTCTAAGGCTCCTAGAGGAACCTCATCTCCTTACTCTATCTCTAAGGCTCCTAGAGGAACCTCATCTCCTTACTCTATCTCTAAGGCTCCTAGAGGAACCTCATCTCCTTACTCTATCTCTAAGGCTCCTAGAGGAACCTCATCTCCTTACTCTATCTCTAAGGCTCCTAGAGGAACCTCATCTCCTTACTCTATCTCTAAGGCTCCTAGAGGAACCTCATCTCCTTCCTCTATCTCTAAGGCTCCTAGAGGAACCTCATCTCCTTACTCTATCTCTAAGGCTCCTAGAGGAACCTCATCTCCTTCCTCTATCTCTAAGGCTCCTAGAGGAACCTCATCTCCTTACTCTATCTCTAAGGCTCCTAGAGGAACCTCATCTCCTTACTCTATCTCTAAGGCTCCTAGAGGAACCTCATCTCCTTCCTCTATCTCTAAGGCTCCTAGAGGAACCTCATCTCCTTCCTCTATCTCTAAGGCTCCTAGAGGAACCTCATCTCCTTCCTCTATCTCTAAGGCTCCTAGAGGAACCTCATCTCCTTACTCTATCTCTAAGGCTCCTAGAGGAACCTCATCTCCTTCCTCTATCTCTAAGGCTCCTAGAGGAACCTCATCTCCTTCCTCTATCTCTAAGGCTCCTAGAGGAACCTCATCTCCTTACTCTATCTCTAAGGCTCCTAGAGGAACCTCATCTCCTTACTCTATCTCTAAGGCTCCTAGAGGAACCTCATCTCCTTACTCTATCTCTAAGGCTCCTAGAGGAACCTCATCTCCTTACTCTATCTCTAAGGCCTAGAGGAACCTCATCTCCTTACTCTATCTCTAAGGCTCCTAGAGGAACCTCATCTCCTTACTCTATCTCTAAGGCTCCTAGAGGAACCTCATCTCCTTCCTCTATCTCTAAGGCTCCTAGAGGAACCTCATCTTCTTACTCTATCTCTAAGGCTCCTAGAGGAACCTCATCTCCTTACTCTATCTCTAAGGCTCCTAGAGGAACCTCATCTCCTTACTCTATCTCTAAGGCTCCTACAGAGGAACCTCATCTCCTTACTCTATCTCTAAGGCTCCTAGAGGAACCTCATCTCCTTCCTCTATCTCTAAGGCTCCTAGAGGAACCTCATCTCCTTACTCTATCTCTAAGGCTCCTAGAGGAACCTCATCTCCTTACTCTATCTCTAAGGCTCCTCCAGAGGAACCTCATCTCCTTCCTCTATCTCTAAGGCTCCTAGAGGAACCTCATCTCCTTACTCTATCTCTAAGGCTCCTAGAGGAACCTCATCTCCTTACTCTATCTCTAAGGCTCCTAGAGGAACCTCATCTCCTTCCTCTATCTCTAAGGCTCCTAGAGGAACCTCATCTCCTTACTCTATCTCTAAGGCTCCTAGAGGAACCTCATCTCCTTCCTCTATCTCTAAGGCTCCTAGAGGAACCTCATCTCCTTACTCTATCTCTAAGGCTCCTAGAGGAACCTCATCTCCTTACTCTATCTCTAAGGCTCCTAGAGGAACCTCATCTCCTTCCTCTATCTCTAAGGCTCCTAGAGGAACCTCATCTCCTTACTCTATCTCTAAGGCTCCTAGAGGAACCTCATCTCCTTCCTCTATCTCTAAGGCTCCTAGAGGAACCTCATCTCCTTACTCTATCTCTAAGGCTCCTAGAGGAACCTCATCTCCTTACTCTATCTCTAAGGCTCCTAGAGGAACCTCATCTCCTTACTCTATCTCTAAGGCTCCTAGAGGAACCTCATCTCCTTACTCTATCTCTAAGGCTCCTAGAGGAACCTCATCTCCTTCCTCTATCTCTAAGGCTCCTAGAGGAACCTCATCTCCTTACTCTATCTCTAAGGCTCCTAGAGGAACCTCATCTCCTTACTCTATCTCTAAGGCTCCTAGAGGAACCTCATCTCCTTCCTCTATCTCTAAGGCTCCTAGAGGAACCTCATCTCCTTCCTCTATCTCTAAGGCTCCTAGAGGAACCTCATCTCCTTACTCTATCTCTAAGGCTCCTAGAGGAACCTCATCTCCTTACTCTATCTCTAAGGCTCTTAGAGGAACCTCATCTCCTTCCTCTATCTCTAAGGCTCCTAGAGGAACCTCATCTCCTTACTCTATCTCTAAGGCTCCTAGAGGAACCTCATCTCCTGACTATCTCTAAGGCTCCTAGAGGAACCTCATCTCCTTACTCTATCTCTAAGGCTCCTAGAGGAACCTCATCTCCTTCCTCTATCTCTAAGGCTCCTAGAGGAACCTCATCTCCTTCCTCTATCTCTAAGGCTCCTAGAGGAACCTCATCTCCTTACTCTATCTCTAAGGCTCCTAGAGGAACCTCATCTCCTTCCTCTATCTCTAAGGCTCCTAGAGGAACCTCATCTCCTTACTCTATCTCTAAGGCTCCTAGAGGAACCTCATCTCCTTACTCTATCTCTAAGGCTCCTAGAGGAACCTCATCTCCTTACTCTATCTCTAAGGCTCCTAGAGGAACCTCATCTCCTTCCTCTATCTCTAAGGCTCCTAGAGGAACCTCATCTCCTTACTCTATCTCTAAGGCTCCTAGAGGAACCTCATCTCCTTACTCTATCTCTAAGGCTCCTAGAGGAACCTCATCTCCTTACTCTATCTCTAAGGCTCCGAGAGGAACCTCATCTCCTTACTCTATCTCTAAGGCTCTGAGAGGAACCTCATCTCCTTACTCTATCTCTAAGGCTCCTAGAGGAACCTCATCTCCTTACTCTATCTCTAAGGCTCCTAGAGGAACCTCATCTCCTTACTCTATCTCTAAGGCTCCTAGAGGAACCTCATCTCCTTACTCTATCTCTAAGGCTCCTAGAGGAACCTCATCTCCTTCCTCTATCTCTAAGGCTCCTAGAGGAACCTCATCTCCTTACTCTATCTCTAAGGCTCCTAGAGGAACCTCATCTCCTTACTCTATCTCTAAGGCTCCTAGAGGAACCTCATCTCCTTACTCTATCTCTAAGGCTCCTAGAGGAACCTCATCTCCTTACTCTATCTCTAAGGCTCCTAGAGGAACCTCATCTCCTTACTCTATCTCTAAGGCTCCTAGAGGAACCTCATCTCCTTCCTCTATCTCTAAGGCTCCTAGAGGAACCTCATCTCCTTACTCTATCTCTAAGGCTCCTAGAGGAACCTCATCTCCTTACTCTATCTCTAAGGCTCCTAGAGGAACCTCATCTCCTTACTCTATCTCTAAGGCTCCTAGAGGAACCTCATCTCCTTACTCTATCTCTAAGGCTCCTAGAGGAACCTCATCTCCTTACTCTATCTCTAAGGCTCCTAGAGGAACCTCATCTCCTTACTCTATCTCTAAGGCTCCTAGAGGAACCTCATCTCCTTCCTCTATCTCTAAGGCTCTTAGAGGAACCTCATCTCCTTACTCTATCTCTAAGGCTCCTAGAGGAACCTCATCTCCTTACTCTATCTCTAAGGCCACTAGAGGAACCTCATCTCCTTACTCTATCTCTAAGGCTCCTAGAGGAACCTCATCTCCTTACTCTATCTCTAAGGCTCCTAGAGGAACCTCATCTCCTTACTCTCTCTAAGGCTCCTAGAGGAACCTCATCTCCTTACTCTATCTCTAAGGCTCCTAGAGGAACCTCATCTCCTTCCTCTATCTCTAAGGCTCCTAGAGGAACCTCATCTCCTTACTCTATCTCTAAGGCTCCTAGAGGAACCTCATCTCCTTCCTCTATCTCTAAGGCTCCTAGAGGAACCTCATCTCCTTCCTCTATCTCTAAGGCTCCTAGAGGAACCTCATCTCCTTACTCTATCTCTAAGGCTCCTAGAGGAACCTCATCTCCTT
Organism: Pseudoliparis swirei; assembly: GCF_029220125.1. Lineage (NCBI taxonomy): Eukaryota > Metazoa > Chordata > Actinopteri > Perciformes > Liparidae > Pseudoliparis > Pseudoliparis swirei. The sequence continues at coordinate 1,737,274 of NC_079408.1, forward strand.
ACTCTATCTCTAAGGCTCCTAGAGGAACCTCATCTCCTTACTCTATCTCTAAGGCTCTTAGAGGAACCTCATCTCCTTACTCTATCTCTAAGGCTCCTAGAGGAACCTCATCTCCTTCCTCTATCTCTAAGGCTCCTAGAGGAACCTCATCTCCTTACTCTATCTATAAGGCTCCTAGAGGAACCTCATCTCCTTACTCTATCTCTAAGGCCCCTAGAGGAACCTCATCTCCTTACTCTATCTCTAAGGCTCCTAGAGGAACCTCATCTCCTTACTCTATCTCTAAGGCTCCTAGAGGAACCTCATCTCCTTACTCTATCTCTAAGGCTCCTAGAGGAACCTCATCTCCTTACTCTATCTCTAAGGCTCGTACAGAGGAACCTCATCTCCTTACTCTATCTCTAAGGCTCCTAGAGGAACCTCATCTCCTTCCTCTATCTCTAAGGCTCCTAGAGGAACCTCATCTCCTTCCTCTATCTCTAAGGCTCCTAGAGGAACCTCATCTCCTTACTCTATCTCTAAGGCTCCTAGAGGAACCTCATCTCCTTACTCTATCTCTAAGGCTCCTAGAGGAACCTCATCTCCTTACTCTATCTCTAAGGCTCCTAGAGGAACCTCATCTCCTTACTCTATCTCTAAGGCTCCTAGAGGAACCTCATCTCCTTACTCTATCTCTAAGGCTCCTAGAGGAACCTCATCTCCTTACTCTATCTCTAAGGCTCCTAGAGGAACCTCATCTCCTTACTCTATCTCTAAGGCTCCTAGAGGAACCTCATCTCCTTCCTCTATCTCTAAGGCTCCTAGAGGAACCTCATCTCCTTACTCTATCTCTAAGGCTCCTAGAGGAACCTCATCTCCTTACTCTATCTCTAAGGCTCCTAGAGGAACCTCATCTCCTTACTCTATCTCTAAGGCTCCTAGAGGAACCTCATCTCCTTACTCTATCTCTAAGGCTCCTAGAGGAACCTCATCTCCTTACTCTATCTCTAAGGCTCCTAGAGGAACCTCATCTCCTTCCTCTATCTCTAAGGCTCCTAGAGGAACCTCATCTCCTTACTCTATCTCTAAGGCTCCTAGAGGAACCTCATCTCCTTACTCTATCTCTAAGGCTCCTAGAGGAACCTCATCTCCTTACTCTATCTCTAAGGCTCCTAGAGGAACCTCATCTCCTTACTCTATCTCTAAGGCTCTTAGAGGAACCTCATCTCCTTCCTCTATCTCTAAGGCTCCTAGAGGAACCTCATCTCCTTACTCTATCTCTAAGGCTCCTTGAGGAACCTCATCTCCTTACTCTATCTCTAAGGCTCCTAGAGGAACCTCATCTCCTTACTCTATCTCTAAGGCTCCTAGAGGAACCTCATCTCCTTACTCTATCTCTAAGGCTCCTAGAGGAACCTCATCTCCTTACTCTATCTCTAAGGCTCCTAGAGGAACCTCATCTCCTTACTCTATCTCTAAGGCTCCTAGAGGAACCTCATCTCCTTACTCTATCTCTAAGGCTCCTAGAGGAACCTCGTCTCCTTGCCGTCTCCTAGGCTCCTAGAGGAACCTCATCTCCTTACTCTATCTCTAAGGCTCCTAGAGGAACCTCATCTCCTTACTCTATCTCTAAGGCTCCTAGAGGAACCTCATCTCCTTACTCTATCTCTAAGGCTCCTAGAGGAACCTCATCTCCTTACTCTATCTCTAAGGCTCCTAGAGGAACCTCATCTCCTTACTCTATCTCTAAGGCTCCTAGAGGAACCTCATCTCCTTACTCTATCTCTAAGGCTCCTAGAGGAACCTCATCTCCTTACTCTATCTCTAAGGCTCCTAGAGGAACCTCATCTCCTTACTCTATCTCTAAGGCTCCTAGAGGAACCTCATCTCCTTACTCTATCTCTAAGGCTCCTAGAGGAACCTCATCTCCTTACTCTATCTCTAAGGCTCCTAGAGGAACCTCATCTCCTTACTCTATCTCTAAGGCTCCTAGAGGAACCTCATCTCCTTCCTCTATCTCTAAGGCTCCTAGAGGAACCTCATCTCCTTACTCTATCTCTAAGGCTCCTAGAGGAACCTCATCTCCTTACTCTATCTCTAAGGCTCCTAGAGGAACCTCATCTCCTTACTCTATCTCTAAGGCTCCTAGAGGAACCTCATCTCCTTACTCTATCTCTAAGGCTCCTAGAGGAACCTCATCTCCTTCCTCTATCTCTAAGGCTCCTAGAGGAACCTCATCTCCTTACTCTATCTCTAAGGCTCCTAGAGGAACCTCATCTCCTTACTCTATCTCTAAGGCTCCTAGAGGAACCTCATCTCCTTACTCTATCTCTAAGGCTCCTAGAGGAACCTCATCTCCTTACTCTATCTCTAAGGCTCCTAGAGGAACCTCATCTCCTTCCTCTATCTCTAAGGCTCCTAGAGGAACCTCATCTCCTTACTCTATCTCTAAGGCTCCTAGAGGAACCTCATCTCCTTACTCTATCTCTAAGGCTCCTAGAGGAACCTCATCTCCTTACTCTATCTCTAAGGCTCCTAGAGGAACCTCATCTCCTTACTCTATCTCTAAGGCTCCTAGAGGAACCTCATCTCCTTACTCTATCTCTAAGGCTCCTAGAGGAACCTCATCTCCTTACTCTATCTCTAAGGCTCCTAGAGGAACCTCATCTCCTTACTCTATCTCTAAGGCTCCTAGAGGAACCTCATCTCCTTACTCTATCTCTAAGGCTCCTAGAGGAACCTCATCTCCTTACTCTATCTCTAAGGCTCCTAGAGGAACCTCATCTCCTTACTCTATCTCTAAGGCTCCTAGAGGAACCTCATCTCCTTACTCTATCTCTAAGGCTCCTAGAGGAACCTCATCTCCTTACTCTATCTCTAAGGCTCCTAGAGGAACCTCATCTCCTTACTCTATCTCTAAGGCTCCTAGAGGAACCTCCTCTCCTTCCCTTCTCTCTAAGGCTCCTAGAGGAACCTCATCTCCTTCCTCTATCTCTAAGGCTCCTAGAGGAACCTCATCTCCTTACTCTATCTCTAAGGCTCCTAGAGGAACCTCATCTCCTTACTCTATCTCTAAGGCTCCTAGAGGAACCTCATCTCCTTACTCTATCTCTAAGGCTCCTAGAGGAACCTCATCTCCTTACTCTATCTCTAAGGCTCCTAGAGGAACCTCATCTCCTTACTCTATCTCTAAGGCTCCTAGAGGAACCTCATCTCCTTACTCTATCTCTAAGGCTCCTAGAGGAACCTCATCTCCTTACTCTATCTCTAAGGCTCCTAGAGGAACCTCATCTCCTTACTCTATCTCTAAGGCTCCTAGAGGAACCTCATCTCCTTACTCTATCTCTAAGGCTCCTAGAGGAACCTCATCTCCTTACTCTATCTCTAAGGCTCCTAGAGGAACCTCATCTCCTTACTCTATCTCTAAGGCTCCTAGAGGAACCTCATCTCCTTCCTCTATCTCTAAGGCTCTCAGAGGAACCTCATCTCCTTACTCTATCTCTAAGGCTCCTAGAGGAACCTCATCTCCTTACTCTATCTCTAAGGCTCCAGAGGAACCTCATCTCCTTCCTCTATCTCTAAGGCTCCTAGAGGAACCTCATCTCCTTACTCTATCTCTAAGGCTCCTAGAGGAACCTCATCTCCTTACTCTATCTCTAAGGCTCCTAGAGGAACCTCATCTCCTTACTCTATCTCTAAGGCTCCTAGAGGAACCTCATCTCCTTACTCTATCTCTAAGGCTCCTAGAGGAACATCATCTCCTTTCTCTATCTCTAAGGCTCCTAGAGGAATCTCATCTCCTTACTCTATCTCTAAGGCTACTAGAGGAACCTCATCTCCTTACTCTATCTCTAAGGCTCCTAGAGGAACCTCATCTCCTTCCTCTATCTCTAAGGCTCCTAGAGGAACCTCATCTCCTTACTCTATCTCTAAGGCTCCTAGAGGAACCTCATCTCCTTACTCTATCTCTAAGGCTCCTAGAGGAACCTCATCTCCTTACTCTATCTCTAAGGCTCCTAGAGGAACCTCATCTCCTTACTCTATCTCTAAGGCTCCAGAGGAACCTCATCTCCTTACTCTATCTCTAAGGCTCCTAGAGGAACCTCATCTCCTTACTCTATCTCTAAGGCTCCTAGAGGAACCTCATCTCCTTACTCTATCTCTAAGGCTCCTAGAGGAACCTCATCTCCCTCATCTCCTTCTCTATCTAAGGCTCCTAGAGGAACCTCATCTCCTTCCTCTATCTCTAAGGCTCCTAGAGGAACCTCATCTCCTTACTCTATCTCTAAGGCTCCTAGAGGAACCTCATCTCCTTACTCTATCTCTAAGGCCTCTAGAGGAACCTTATCTCCTTCCTCTATCTCTAAGGCTCCTAGAGGAACCTCATCTCCTTACTCTATCTCTAAGGCTCCATGAGGAACCTCATCTCCTTCCTCTATCTCTAAGGCTCCTAGAGGAACCTCATCTCCTTACTCTATCTCTAAGGCTCCTAGAGGAACCTCATCTCCTTACTCTATCTCTAAGGCTCCTAGAGGAACCTCATCTCCTTACTCTATCTCTAAGGCTCCTTGAGGAACCTCATCTCCTTACTCTATCTCTAAGGCTCCTAGAGGAACCTCATCTCCTTACTCTATCTCTAAGGCTCCTAGAGGAACCTCATCTCCTTCCTCTATCTCTAAGGCTCCTAGAGGAACCTCATCTCCTTACTCTATCTCTAAGGCTCCTAGAGGAACCTCATCTCCTTACTCTATCTCTAAGGCTCCTAGAGGAACCTCATCTCCTTACTCTATCTCTAAGGCTCCTAGAGGAACCTCATCTCCTTACTCTATCTCTAAGGCTCCTAGAGGAACCTCATCTCCTTACTCTATCTCTAAGGCTCCTAGAGGAACCTCATCTCCTTCCTCTATCTCTAAGGCTCCTAGAGGAACCTCATCTCCTTACTCTATCTCTAAGGCTCCTAGAGGAACCTCATCTCCTTCCTCTATCTCTAAGGCTCCTAGAGGACCTCATCTCCTTACTCTATCTCTAAGGCTCCTAGAGGAACCTCATCTCCTTACTCTATCTCTAAGGCTCCTAGAGGAACCTCATCTCCTTCCTCTATCTCTAAGGCTCCTAGAGGAACCTCATCTCCTTACTCTATCTCTAAGGCTCCTAGAGGAACCTCATCTCCTTACTCTATCTCTAAGGCTCCTAGAGGAACCTCATCTCCTTACTCTATCTCTAAGGCTCCTAGAGGAACCTCATCTCCTTACTCTATCTCTAAGGCTCCTAGAGGAACCTCATCTCCTTACTCTATCTCTAAGGCTCCTAGAGGAACCTCATCTCCTTACTCTATCTCTAAGGCTCCTTGAGGAACCTCATCTCCTTCCTCTATCTCTAAGGCTCCTAGAGGAACCTCATCTCCTTACTCTATCTCTAAGGCTCCTAGAGGAACCTCATCTCCTTACTCTATCTCTAAGGCTCCTAGAGGAACCTCATCTCCTTCCTCTATCTCTAAGGCTCCTAGAGGAACCTCATCTCCTTACTCTATCTCTAAGGCTCCTAGAGGAACCTCATCTCCTTACTCTATCTCTAAGGCTCCTAGAGGAACCTCATCTCCTTACTCTATCTCTAAGGCTCCTACAGAGGAACCTCATCTCCTTACTCTATCTCTAAGGCTCCTAGAGGAACCTCATCTCCTTACTCTATCTCTAAGGCTCCTAGAGGAACCTCATCTCCTTACTCTATCTCTAAGGCTCCTAGAGGAACCTCATCTCCTTACTCTATCTCTAAGGCTCCTTGAGGAACCTCATCTCCTTACTCTATCTCTAAGGCTCCTAGAGGAACCTCATCTCCTTACTCTATCTCTCTAAGGCTCCTAGAGGAACCTCATCTCCTTACTCTATCTCTAAGGCTCCTAGAGGAACCTCATCTCCTTACTCTATCTCTAAGGCTCCTAGAGGAACCTCATCTCCTTCCTCTATCTCTAAGGCTCCTAGAGGAACCTCATCTCCTTACTCTATCTCTAAGGCTCCTAGAGGAACCTCATCTCCTTACTCTATCTCTAAGGCTCCTAGAGGAACCTCATCTCCTTCCTCTATCTCTAAGGCTCCTAGAGGAACCTCATCTCCTTACTCTATCTCTAAGGCTCCTAGAGGAACCTCATCTCCTTACTCTATCTCTAAGGCTCCTAGAGGAACCTCATCTCCTTACTCTATCTCTAAGGCTCCTAGAGGAACCTCATCTCCTTACTCTATCTCTAAGGCTCCTAGAGGAACCTCATCTCCTTACTCTATCTCTAAGGCTCCTTGAGGAACCTCATCTCCTTACTCTATCTCTAAGGCTCCTAGAGGAACCTCATCTCCTTACTCTATCTCTAAGGGTCCTAGAGGAACCTCATCTCCTTCCTCTATCTCTAAGGCTCCTAGAGGAACCTCATCTCCTTCCTCTATCTCTAAGGCTCCTAGAGGAACCTCATCTCCTTACTCTATCTCTAAGGCTCCTAGAGGAACCTCATCTCCTTACTCTATCTCTAAGGCTCCTGGAGGAACCTCATCTCCTTACTCTATCTCTAAGGCTCCTAGAGGAACCTCATCTCCTTACTCTATCTCTAAGGCTCCTAGAGGAACCTCATCTCCTTACTCTATCTCTAAGGCTCATAGAGGAACCTCATCTCCTTACTCTATCTCTAAGGCTCCTAGAGGAACCTCATCTCCTTCCTCTATCTCTAAGGCTCCTAGAGGAACCTCATCTCCTTACTCTATCTCTAAGGCTCCTAGAGGAACCTCATCTCCTTACTCTATCTCTAAGGCTCCTAGAAGAACTCATCTCCTTACTCTATCTCTAAGGCTCCTAGAGGAACCTCATCTCCTTACTCTATCTCTAAAACTCCTAGAGGAACCTCATCTCCTTACTCTATCTCTAAGGCTCAGAGGAACCTCATCTCCTTACTCTATCTCTAAGGCTCCTAGAGGAACCTCATCTCCTTACTCTATCTCTAAGGCTCTAGAGGAACCTCATCTCCTTACTCTATCTCTAAGGCTCCTAGAGGAACCTCATCTCCTTACTCTATCTCTAAGGCTCCTAGAGGAACCTCATCTCCTTCCTCTATCTCTAAGGCTCCTAGAGGAACCTCATCTCCTTCCTCTATCTCAAAGGCTCCTAGAGGAACCTCATCTCCTTACTCTATCTCTAAGGCTCCTAGAGGAACCTCATCTCCTTACTCTATCTCTAAGGCTCCTAGAGGAACCTCATCTCCTTACTCTTCTAGAGGCTCCTTCATCTCTAGCTCTCAGAGAACCTCATCTCCTTACTCTATTCTAAAGGCTCCTGGAGGAACCTCTCCTTCCTCTATCTCTAAGGCTCCCTGAGGACCTCATCTCCTTACTCTATCTCTAGAGGAACCTCAGGCTCCTACAGACCTCATCTCCTTACTCTATCTAAAACACCTCATCTCCTTCTCTATCTCTAAGAGGAACTCATCTCCTTACTCTCTCTAAGGCTCCTCTCCTCTATCTCTCTAAGGCTCTAGAGGAACCTCATCATCTTACCTATCTCTAAAACCTCAGAGGACCTCATCTCCTTCTCTATCTCTAAGGCTCCTAGAGGAACCTCATCTCCTTACTCTATCTCTCTCCTAGGCAGACCTCATCTCCTTCCTCTATCTCTAAGGCTCTCCTGGAGGAACCTCATCTCCTTACTCTATCTCTAAGGCTCCTAGAGGAACCTCATCTCCTTCCTCTATCTCTAAGGCTCCTAGAGGAACCTCATCTCCTTACTCTATCTCTAAGGCTCCTAGAGGAACCTCATCTCCTTCTTCTATCTCTAAACCAGAGGAACCTTCTCTAAGGCTCCTAGAGGAACCTCATCTCCTTACTCTATCTCTAAAGGCTCCTAGAGGAACCTCATCTCCTTACTCTATCTCAAAGGCTCCTAGAGGAACCTCATCTCCTTCCTCTATCTCTAAGGCTCCTAGAGGAACCTCATCTCCTTCCTCTATCTCTAAGGCTCCTAGAGGAACCTCATCTCCTTCCTCTATCTCTAAGGCTCCTAGAGGAACCTCATCTCCTTACTCTATCTCTAAGGCTCCTAGAGGAACCTCATCTCCTTACTCTATCTCTAAGGCTCCTGGAGGAAGCTCGTCTCCTTACTCTATCTCTAAGGCTTCTAGAGGAACCTCATCTCCTTACTCTATCTCTAAGGCTCCTAGAGGAACCTCATCTCCTTACTCTATCTCTAAGGCTCCTAGAGGAACCTCATCTCCTTACTCTATCTCTAAGGCTCCTAGAGGAACCTCATCTCCTTCCTCTATCTCTAAAACCTGGGAACCTCATCTCCTTCCTCTATCTCTAAAACTCTGAGGAACCTCATCTCCTTACTCTGTCTCTAAAAGGAACCTCATCTCTTCCTCTATCTCTAAGGCTCTAGAGGAACCTCATCTCCTTACTCTATCTCTAAGGCTCCTAGAGGAACCTGATCTCCTTACTCTATCTCTAAAGGCTCCCTGAGGAACCTCATCTCCTTCCTCTATCTCTAAGGCTCCTAGAGGAACCTCAGCTCCTTACTCTATCTCTAAGGCTCCTAGAGGAACCTCATCTCCTTACTCTATCTCTAAGGCTCCTAGAGGCACCTCATCTCCTTACTCTATCTCTAAGGCTCCAGAGGAACCTCATCTCCTTCCTCTCTCTCTAAGGCTCCTAGAGGAACCTCATCTCCTTACTCTATCTCTAAGGCTCCTAGAGGAACCTCATCTCCTTACTCTATCTCTAGGCCACAGAAGAACATCTCCTTACTCTATCTCTAAGGCTCCTGGAGAACCTCATCTCCTTCCTCTATCTCTAAGGCTCAGAGGAACCTCATCTCCTTACTCTATCTCTAAGGCTCCTAGAGGAACCTCATCTCCTTACTCTATCTCTAAGGCTCCTCTGGAGACCTCATCTCCTTCCTCTGTCTCTAAAACCACTAGAGACCTCATCTCCTTACTCTATCTCTAAGGCTCTAGAGGAACCTCATCTCCTTACTCTATCTCTAAAAGGCTAGAGGAACCTCATCTCCTTACTCTATCTCTAAGGCTCCTAGAGGAACCTCATCTCCTTACTCTATCTCTAAAGGCCTGAGAGACCTCATCTCCTTCCTCTGTCTAAGGGAAGACCTCATCTCCTTACTCTATCTCTAAGGCTCCTAGAGGAACCTCATCTCCTTACTCTATCTCTAAGGCTCCTGAGAGGAACCTCATCTCCTTACTCTATCTCTAAAGGCTCCTAGAGGAACCTCATCTCCTTACTCTATCTCTAAGGCTCCTAGAGGAACCTCATCTCCTTACTCTATCTCAAAGGCTCCTAGAGGAACCTCATCTCCTTACTCTATCTCTAAGGCTCCTAGAGGAACCTCATCTCCTTACTCTATCTCTAAGGCTCCTAGAGGAACCTCATCTCCTTACTCTATCTCTAAGGCTCCTAGAGGAACCTCATCTCCTTCCTCTATCTCTAAGGCTCCTAGAGGAACCTCATCTCCTTACTCTATCTCTAAGGCTCCTTGAGGAACCTCATCTCCTTACTCTATCTCTAAAACTCTAGGAACCTCATCTCCTTACTCTATCTCTAAGGCTCCTAGAGGAACCTCATCTCCTTCCTCTATCTCTAAGGCTCCTGAGGAACCTCATCTCCTTACTCTATCTCTAAGGCTCCTAGAGGAACCTCATCTCCTTACTCTATCTCTAAGGCTCCTGAGGAACCTCATCTCCTTCCTCTATCTCTAAAACCTAGGGAACCTCATCTCCTTACTCTATCTCTAAAGGCTCCTGAGGAACCTCATCTCCTTACTCTATCTCTAAAACCTAGAAGACTCATCTCCTTACTCTATCTCTAAGGCTCCTAGAGGAACCTCATCTCCTTCCTCTATCTCTAAAGGCTCCTAGGAACCTCATCTCCTTACTCTATCTCTAAGGCTCCCTGAGGACCTCATCTCCTTACTCTATCTCTAAAAGGCTCCTAGAGGAACCTCATCTCCTTACTCTATCTCTAAAGGCTCCTAGAGGACCTCATCTCCTTACTCTATCTCTAAAACCTCTACAGAGGAACCTCATCTCCTTACTCTATCTCTAAGGCTCCTGGAGGACCTCATCTCCTTACTCTATCTCTAAAACTCCTAGAGACCTCATCTCCTTACTCTATCTCTAAAACCTAGAGACCTCATCTCCTTACTCTATCTCTAAGGCTCCTAGAGACCTCATCTCCTTACTCTATCTCTAAGGCTCCTAGTGGAACCTCATCTCCTTACTCTATCTCTAAGGCTCCTAGAGGAACCTCATCTCCTTACTCTATCTCTAAGGCTCCTAGAGGACCTCATCTCCTTACTCTATCTCTAAGGCTCCTAGAGACCTCATCTCCTTACTCTATCTCTAAGGCTCCTAGAGGACCTCATCTCCTTCCTCTATCTCTAAGGCTCCTGGAGACCTCATCTCCTTACTCTATCTCTAAGGCTCTCCAGAGGAACCTCATCTCCTTCCTCTATCTCTAAAACCTGGGAACCTCATCTCCTTCCTCTATCTCTAAGGCTCCTGAGGAACCTCATCTCCTTACTCTATCTCTAAACCTCCTAGAGACCTCATCTCCTTACTCTATCTCTAAAACCTAGAGACCTCATCTCCTTACTCTATCTCTAAGGCTCCTGAGGACCTCATCTCCTTACTCTATCTCTAAGGCTCCTAGAGGAACCTCATCTCCTTACTCTATCTCTAAAGGCTCTAGAGACCTCATCTCCTACCTCTATCTCTAAGGCTCCTGGAGACCTCATCTCCTTACTCTATCTCTAAGGCTCCTGAGGAACCTCATCTCCTTACTCTATCTCTAAGGCTCCTAGGGAACCTCATCTCCTTACTCTATCTCTAAGGCTCCTAGAGGAACCTCATCTCCTTCCTCTGTCTCTATGGCACCTGGAGGAACCTCATCTCCTTACTCTATCTCTAAGGCTCCTGGAGACCTCATCTCCTTACTCTATCTCTAAGGCTCTGGAGGACCTCATCTCCTTACTCTGTCTCTAAGGCTCCTAGAGGAACCTCATCTCCTTACTCTATCTCTAAGGCTCCTGGGAACCTCATCTCCTTCCTCTATCTAAAACAAGGAGACCTCATCTCCTTACTCTATCTCTAAAACCAGAGGAACATCATCTCCTTACTCTATCTCTAAACCTAGAGGAACCTCATCTCCTTACTCTATCTCTAAAACCTCCTGGACCTCATCTCCTTCCTCTATCTCTAAGGCTCCTGGGGAACCTCATCTCCTTACTCTATACTCTAAGGCTCCTAGAGGAACCTCATCTCCTTACTCTATCTCTAAAAGGAACCTCTCTAAAACCACAGAGGAACCTCATCTCCTTCCTCTCTCTAAGGCTCCTAGAGGACCTCATCTCTTACTCTATCTCTAAAACTCCTAGAGGAACCTCATCTCTCTTACTCTATCTCTAAGGCTCCTGAGGAACCTCATCTCCTTACTCTATCTCTAAAACTCCTGAGGACCTCATCTCCTTACTCTATCTCTAAGGCTCCTAGAGGAACCTCATCTCCTTACTCTATCTCTAAAGGCACTCTAGAGACCTCATCTCCTTACTCTATCTCTAAAACTCCTGGGGAACCTCATCTCCTTCCTCTATCTCTAAACCTAGAGACCTCATCTCCTTACTCTATCTCTAGGCTCCAGAGACCTCATCTCCTTACTCTATCTCTAAGGCTCCTGGAGGAACCTCATCTCCTTACTCTATCTCTAAAACTCTAGAGACCTCATCTCCTTACTCTATCTCTAAAACCTCAGAGGAACCTCATCTCCTTACTCTATCTCTAAGGCTCCTAGAGGACCTCATCTCCCTCTATCTCTAAAAGGCCACAGAGACCTCATCTCCTTACTCTATCTCTAAGGCTCTAGAGGAACCTCATCTCCTTACTCTGTCTAAGGCTCCTAGAGGAACCTCATCTCCTTACTCTGTCTCTCTAAGGCTCCTAGGAACCTCATCTCCTTACTCTATCTCTAAAACTCTAGAGGACCTCATCTCCTTACTCTATCTCTAAGGCTCCTGGGAACCTCATCTCCTTCCTCTATCTCTAAGGCTCCTAGAACCTCATCTCCTTACTCTATCTCTAAGGCTCTAGAGGACCTCATCTCCTTACTCTATCTCTAAAACTCCTACAGAGGAACCTCATCTCCTTACTCTATCTCTAAAACTCCTAGAGGAACCTCATCTCCTTACTCTATCTCTAAGGCTCCTAGAGAACCTCATCTCCTTACTCTATCTCTAAAACTCCTAGAGGAACCTCATCTCCTTACTCTATCTCTAAAACTCCTAGGGAACCTCATCTCCTTACTCTATCTCTAAAACTCCTAGAGGAACCTCATCTCCTTACTCTATCTCTAAGGCTCCTAGAGGAACCTCATCTCCTTACTCTATCTCTAAGGCTCCTAGAGGAACCTCATCTCCTTACTCTCTATCTCTAAAGGCTCCTAGAGGAACATCATCTCCTTACTCTATCTCTAAGGCTCCTAGAGGAACCTCATCTCCTTACTCTATCTCTAAAACTCCTGAGACCTCATCTCCTTACTCTATCTCTAAGGCTCCTAGAGGGAACCTCATCTCCTTCCTCTATCTCTAAGGCTCCTGGAAGACCTCATCTCCTTACTCTATCTCTAAAACTCTAGAGACCTCATCTCCTTACTCTATCTCTAAGGCTCCTAGAGAGACCTCATCTCCTTACTCTATCTCTAAGGCTCTAGAGGAACCTCATCTCCTTCCTCTATCTCTAAAACCTAGAGAGACCTCATCTCTACTCTATCTCTAAAACTCTGAGGAACCTCATCTCCTTCCTATATCTCTAAGGCTCCTAGAGGACCTCATCTCCTTCCTAAATCTCTAAGGCTCCTAGAGGAACCTCATCTCCTTACTCTATCTCTAAGGCTCTAGGGAACCTCATCTCCTTACTCTATCTCTAAAGGCCCTAGAGGAACCTCATCTCCTTACTCTATCTCTAAGGCTACCTAGAGGAACCTCATCTCCTTACTCTATCTCTAAAACTCCTAGAGACCTCATCTCCTTACTCTATCTCTAAAGGCTCCTGGAGGAACCTCATCTCCTTACTCTATCGCTAAGGCTCCTAGAGGAACCTCATCTCCTTCCTCAATCTCTACGGCTCCTAGGAACCTCATCTCCTTACTCTATCTCTAGGCTCTGGGAGGACCTCATCTCCTTACTCTATCTCTACCTCATCTCCTTCCTCTGCTCTAAGGCTCCTAGAGGACCTCATCTCCTTACTCTATCTCTAAGGCTCTAGAGGACCTCATCTCCTTACTCTATCTCTAAACCTCTAGAGGAACCTCATCTCCTTACTCTATCTCTAAGGCTCCTAGAGAGACCTCATCTCCTTACTCTATCTCTAAAGGCACAGAGAACCTCATCTCCTTCCTCTATCTCTAAAACCCTGGGGAACCTCATCTCCTTACTCTATCTCTAAGGCTCCTAGAGACCTCATCTCCTTACTCTATCTCTAAGGCTCCTGAGGAACCTCATCTCCTTACTCTATCTCTAAAACTCCTAGAGGACCTCATCTCCTTACTCTATCTCTAAGGCTCCCTGAGGAACCTCATCTTCCTCTATCTCTAAGGCTCCTGGGAACCTCATCTCCTACTCTATCTCTAGAGGACCTCATCTCCTTACTCTATCTCTAAAACTCTAGAGGAACCTCATCTCCTTCCTCTATCTCTAAGGCTCCTGGAGACCTCATCTCCTTACTCTATCTCTAAGGCTCCTGGAGGAACCTCATCTCCTTACTCTATCTCTAAAACTCCTGAGACCTCATCTTACCTCTATCTCTAAGGCTCCAGAGACCTCATCTCCTTACTCTATCTCTAAAACTCCTGAGAACCTCATCTCCTTACTCTATCTCTAAGGCTCCTGGGGAACCTCATCTCCTTACTCTATCTCTAAAACTCCTGGAGACCTCATCTCCTTCCTCTATCTCTAAGGCTCCTGGGAACCTCATCTCCTTACTCTATCTCTAAGGCTCCTAGAGGACCTCATCTCCTTCCTCTCTAAAACTCTAGAGGACCTCATCTCCTTACTCTATCTCTAAGGCTCCTAGAGGAACCTCATCTCCTTACTCTATCTCTAAGGCTCCTGAGGAACCTCATCTCCTTACTCTATCTCTAAAACAGGAACCTCATCTCCTTACTCTATCTCTAAAACTCCTAGAGACCTCATCTCCTTACTCTATCTCTAAGGCTCCTAGAGGAACCTCATCTCCTTACTCTATCTCTAAGGCTCCTAGAGGAACCTCATCTCCTTACTCTATCTCTAAAACTTAGAGGAACCTCATCTCACTCTGTCTCTAAGGCTCTAGAGGAACCTCATCTCCTTCCCTCTCTCTAAAACTCTAGAGGACCTCATCTCCTTACTCTATCTCTAAGGCTCCTGGAGGAAGCTCGTCTCCTTACTCTATCTCTAAAACCTGAGGAACCTCATCTCCTTCCTCTATCTCTAAGGCTCCTGGAGAACCTCATCTCCTTACTCTATCTCTAAGGCTCCTGAGGAACCTCATCTCCGTACTCTGTCTCTAAGGCTCCTAGAGGAACCTCATCTCCTTCCTCTATCTCTAAGGCTCCTAGAGGAACCTCATCTCCTTACTCTATCTCTAAGGCTCCTAGAGGAACCTCATCTCCTTACTCTATCTCTAAGGCTCCTAGAGGAACCTCATCTCCTTACTCTATCTCTAAGGCTCCTAGAGGAACCTCATCTCCTTACTCTATCTCTAAGGCTCCTAGAGGAACCTCATCTCCTTACTCTATCTCTAAGGCTCCTAGAGGAACCTCATCTCCTTACTCTATCTCTAAGGCTCCTAGAGGAACCTCATCTCCTTACTCTATCTCTAAGGCTCCTAGAGGAACCTCATCTCCTTACTCTATCTCTAAGGCTCAGAGGAACCTCATCTCCTTACTCTATCTCTAAGGCTCCTAGAGGAACCTCATCTCCTTACTCTATCTCTAAGGCTCCTAGAGGAACCTCATCTCCTTCCTCTATCTCTAAGGCTCCTAGAGGAACCTCATCTCCTTACTCTATCTCTAAGGCTCCTAGAGGAACCTCATCTCCTTACTCTATCTCTAAGGCTCCTAGAGGAACCTCATCTCCTTACTCTATCTCTAAGGCTCCTAGAGGAACCTCATCTCCTTACTCTATCTCTAAGGCTCCTAGAGGAACCTCATCTCCTTACTCTATCTCTAAGGCTCCTAGAGGAACCTCATCTCCTTACTCTATCTCTAAGGCTCCTAGAGGAACCTCATCTCCTTACTCTATCTCTAAGGCTCCTAGAGGAACCTCATCTCCTTACTCTATCTCTAAGGCTCCTAGAGGAACCTCATCTCCTTCCTCTATCTCTAAGGCTCCTAGAGGAACCTCATCTCCTTCCTCTATCTCTAAGGCTCCTAGAGGAACCTCATCTCCTTACTCTATCTCTAAGGCTCCTAGAGGAACCTCATCTCCTTACTCTATCTCTAAGGCTCCTAGAGGAACCTCATCTCCTTACTCTATCTCTAAGGCTCCTAGAGGAACCTCATCTCCTTACTCTATCTCTAAGGCTCCTAGAGGAACCTCATCTCCTTACTCTATCTCTAAGGCTCTAGAGGAACCTCATCTCCTTACTCTATCTCTAAGGCTCCTACAGAGGTACCTCATCTCCTTACTCTATCTCTAAGGCTCCTAGAGGAACCTCATCTCCTTACTCTATCTCTAAGGCTCCTAGAGGAACCTCATCTCCTTACTCTATCTCTAAGGCTCCTAGAGGAACCTCATCTCCTTACTCTATCTAAGGCTCCTAGAGGAACCTCATCTCCTTACTCTATCTCTAAGGCTCCTAGAGGAACCTCATCTCCTTACTCTATCTCTAAGGCTCCTAGAGGAACCTCATCTCCTTACTCTATCTCTAAGGCTCCTAGAGGAACCTCATCTCCTTACTCTATCTCTAAGGCTCCTAGAGGAACCTCATCTCCTTCCTCTATCTCTAAGGCTCCTAGAGGAACCTCATCTCCTTACTCTATCTCTAAGGCTCCTAGAGGAACCTCATCTCCTTACTCTATCTCTAAGGCTCCTTGAGGAACCTCATCTCCTTCCTCTATCTCTAAGGCTCCTAGAGGAACCTCATCTCCTTACTCTATCTCTAAGGCTCCTAGAGGAACCTCATCTCCTTACTCTATCTCTAAGGCTCCTAGAGGAACCTCATCTCCTTACTCTATCTCTAAGGCTCCTAGAGGAACCTCATCTCCTTACTCTATCTCTAAGGCTCCTAGAGGAACCTCATCTCCTTACTCTATCTCTAAGGCTCCTAGAGGAACCTCATCTCCTTACTCTATCTCTAAGGCTCCTAGAGGAACCTCATCTCCTTACTCTATCTCTAAGGCTCCTAGAGGAACCTCATCTCCTTACTCTATCTCTAAGGCTCCTAGAGGAACCTCATCTCCTTACTCTATCTCTAAGGCTCCAGAGGAACCTCATCTCCTTACTCTATCTCTAAGGCTCCTAGAGGAACCTCATCTCCTTACTCTATCTCTAAGGCTCCTAGAGGAACCTCATCTCCTTACTCTATCTCTAAGGCTCCTAGAGGAACCTCATCTCCTTACTCTATCTCTAAGGCTTCTAGAGGAACCTCATCTCCTTACTCTATCTCTAAGGCTCCTAGAGGAACCTCATCTCCTTACTCTATCTCTAAGGCTCCTAGAGGAACCTCATCTCCTTACTCTATCTCTAAGGCTCCTAGAGGAACCTCATCTCCTTACTCTATCTCTAAGGCTCCTAGAGGAACCTCATCTCCTTACTCTATCTCTAAGGCTCCTAGAGGAACCTCATCTCCTTCCTCTATCTCTAAGGCTCCTACAGAGGAACCTCATCTCCTTACTCTATCTCTAAGGCTCCTAGAGGAACCTCATCTCCTTACTCTATCTCTAAGGCTCCTAGAGGAACCTCATCTCCTTACTCTATCTCTAAGGCTCCTAGAGGAACCTCATCTCCTTACTCTATCTCTAAGGCTCCTAGAGGAACCTCATCTCCTTACTCTATCTCTAAGGCTCCTAGAGGAACCTCATCTCCTTACTCTATCTCTAAGGCTCCTAGAGGAACCTCATCTCCTTACTCTATCTCTAAGGCTCCTAGAGGAACCTCATCTCCTTACTCTATCTCTAAGGCTCCTAGAGGAACCTCATCTCCTTACTCTATCTCTAAGGCTCCTAGAGGAACCTCATCTCCTTACTCTATCTCTAAGGCTCTTAGAGGAACCTCATCTCCTTACTCTTTCTCTATGGCTCCTAGAGGAACCTCATCTCCTTACTCTATCTCTAAGGCTCCTAGAGGAACCTCATCTCCTTCCTCTATCTCTAAGGCTCCTAGAGGAACCTCATCTCCTTACTCTATCTCTAAGGCTCCTAGAGGAACCTCATCTCCTTCCTCTATCTCTAAGGCTCCTAGAGGAACCTCATCTCCTTACTCTATCTCTAAGGCTCCTTGAGGAACCTCATCTCCTTACTCTATCTCTAAGGCTCCTAGAGGAACCTCATCTCCTTCCTCTATCTCTAAGGCTCCTAGAGGAACCTCATCTCCTTCCTATCTCTAAGGCTCCTAGAGGAACCTCATCTCCTTACTCTATCTCTAAGGCTCCTAGAGGAACCTCATCTCCTTACTCTATCTCTAAGGCTCCTAGAGGAACCTCATCTCCTTACTCTATCTCTAAGGCTCCTAGAGGAACCTCATCTCCTTACTCTATCTCTAAGGCTCCTAGAGGAACCTCATCTCCTTACTCTATCTCTAAGGCTCCTAGAGGAACCTCATCTCCTTACTCTATCTCTAAGGCCTCTAGAGGAACCTCATCTCCTTACTCTATCTCTAAGGCTCCTAGAGGAACCTCATCTCCTTACTCTATCTCTAAGGCTCCTAGAGGAACCTCATCTCCTTACTCTATCTCTAAGGCTCCTAGAGGAACCTCATCTCCTTACTCTATCTCTAAGGCTCCTAGAGGAACCTCATCTCCTTACTCTATCTCTAAGGCTCCTAGAGGAACCTCATCTCCTTCCTCTATCTCTAAGGCTCCTAGAGGAACCTCATCTCCTTACTCTATCTCTAAGGCTCCTTGAGGAACCTCATCTCCTTCCTCTATCTCTAAGGCTCCTAGAGGAACCTCATCTCCTTACTCTATCTCTAAGGCTCCTAGAGGAACCTCATCTCCTTACTCTATCTCTAAGGCTCCTAGAGGAACCTCATCTCCTTCCTCTATCTCTAAGGCTCCTGAGGAACCTCATCTCCTTACTCTATCTCTAAGGCTCCTAGAGGAACCTCATCTCCTTACTCTATCTCTAAGGCTCCTAGAGGAACCTCATCTCCTTACTCTATCTCTAAGGCTCCTAGAGGAACCTCATCTCCTTACTCTATCTCTAAGGCTCCTAGAGGAACCTCATCTCCTTACTCTATCTCTAAGGCTCCTAGAGGAACCTCATCTCCTTACTCTATCTCTAAGGCTCCTAGAGGAACCTCATCTCCTTACTCTGTCTCTAAGGCTCCTAGAGGAACCTCATCTCCTTACTCTATCTCTAAGGCTCCTAGAGGAACCTCATCTCCTTACTCTATCTCTAAGGCTCCTAGAGGAACTTCCGCCAATCAAAAGCCGGAGCCGCTCAGACCGCGGGCGCGTTCAGGGCCAGCGAGTACGCGGCCATCATCTGCGCGCGCAGCTGCTGCTTGGCGTGCACGCGCCCGTGCCTCTTGCGCTCGTCGCTGCGCGCGAAGCGCTTTCCGCACACGTCGCAGGAGAAGGGCTTCTCCCCGGTGTGCGTGCGCGTGTGCGTGGTCAGGTGGTCGCTGCGGCTGAAGCTGCGCGCGCAGATGGTGCACTGGAAGGGCTTCTGCCCCGTGTGGATGCGCACGTGCCGGTTGAGCTCGTCGGAGCGCGAGAAGCGGCGCTCGCAGCCGGCCACGGAGCACGGGAACGGCTTGGCTTTGGGCCCGTGCTTGGCGGGGGCGCGGCGGCCGCGCGGCGGCTTGGGGGCTCCCGCGGCGTGCGCGCCCCCGATGGTGACTATCGGGAACGCGCCCTGCAGGAGGGAGGAGAGCAGCTGAGCGTCCAGGGTGGAGGGGAGGGGGGGGAGGTCGCTCTGCTCCGCCTTCACCGGCCTGCTGATGACGTAGCTGCCGGAGTCTCCCCCGGTAACCCCGGTAACCCCGGTAACGGGCACCAGGCTCCTCAGCCAGTCCTCCAGCCCCAGGGGCTCCTGCTTCACGGGGCAGGGGGGGGGCGTGGCCTCTGAGCTCAGCAGGGAGTCCAGGAAGGCGGCCACGTCCACCTGCTGCTCCAGGGGGGGGGGGGCCCCGGGGGCCGCACACCTGCAGCCGGAGGCCAGCGGCTCACTCTTCACCACCGGCGGGGGCGGGGGCCCGGCGGGGGCCCCCAGCTCCATCTCGGTGCAGATCCCCACGATCTCCGTGATCATGCTGAGGATGGCGTCCGCCGTGCTGCTCAGCGCCGGGGGAGGGGCGGGGGGGGCGCCGGGCGCCGGGGAGAGAGCGTCGGAGGAGCAGTCGCTGAAGTCGGAGAAGAAGTCGGAGTCGGAGGCGTCGGTACTGGGAGAGAACACTGGGGGGGGAGGGGGGGGGGGGTTAGTGATTGCATAATCATCGCCACACAGCCTCTCAGGTGAGGCACCAACACAGCCCACTGGTTATTGATTACTGGTTATCGGTCATCGTGGTGGTTACCTCGGCAGAGCGGCGCCGCCCCGTCGGACTCGTCCCCCACGCTGTCGACCCACAGGCTGCACGCGTCCTCGAACTCCGACATGAAGCTGTCCTCGCGCTCCAGAAGCATGGCGGTGCGGCGGTGCGGTGGCGAGGACTCGCTGGTCGTCGCTCCGATGAGACGATGGCTCCTCTCGCTCGCTGCCGGCTTTTATACCCGCCGTCTCCTAGGTAACCCCGGCCCGGGATTCCCCCCGCCGAGCGCGTAGCTGCCCAAACATGGACCGCCCCGGCGTGACGAGGGGAACCCCTCGCCATACAAGGACAGGGGGGGGGGGGTTCCTTCACTGCGGCACAGAGACATTATACAACCAGGTTCATGCAGGGCTGCAGAGGGGAGGAGGAGAGGAGGGAGGAGAAGGAAGAGGAGGAGATGAGAGGGAGGAGAGGAGGAGAGGGAAGAGGAGAGGAGGAGAAGGAAGAGGAGGAGATGAGGAAAGAGGAGGAGATGAGAGGGAGGAGGAGAGGGAAGAGGAGGAGATGAGAGGGAGGAGGAGAGGGAAGAGGAGGAGAGGGAAGAGGAGGAGATGAGAGGGAGGAGGAGAGGGAAGAGGAGGAGATGAGGGAAGAGGAGGAGATGAGAGGGAGGAGGAGAGGGAAGAGGAGGAGATGAGAGGGAGGAGAGGGAAGAGGAGGAGATGAGAGGAGGAGGGAAGAGGAGGAGATGAGAGGAGGAGGGAAGAGGAGGAGGAGGGAGGAGGAGAGGGGAGAGGAGGAGGGAGGAGGAGGAGGAGAGGGAAGAGGAGGAGGAGGAGGAGGAGGAGGAGGAGAGGAAGAGGAGGAGAGAAGAGGAGGAGGAGAGGAAGAGGAGGAGAGAAGAGGAGGAGGAGAGGAAGAGGAGGAGAGGAGGAGGAGGAGGAGAGGGGAAGAGGAGGAGAGGGAAGAGGAGGGAGGAGGAGAGGGAAGAGGAAGAAGATGAGGGAAGAGGAGAGGGAAGAGGAGGAGAGGGAAGATGAGGGAGGAGGAGAGGGAAGAGGAAGAAGATGAGGGAAGAGGAGGAGGGAGGAGGAAGAAGAGGAGAGGGAAGAGGAGGAGAGGGTTGATGAGGGAGGAGGAGAGGGAAGAGGAAGAAGATGAGGGAAGAGGAGGAGGGAGGAGGAAGAAGAGGAGAGGGAAGAGGGGGAGAGGGAAGAGGAGAGGAGGAGAAGGAAGAGGAGGAGATGAGAGGGAGGAGGAGGGAAGAGGAGGAGGAGGGAGGACGAGAGGGAAGAGCAGGAGGGAGGAGGAGGAGGAAGAAGAGGGAAGAGGAGAGGGAAGAGGAGGAGAGGGAGGAGGAGGAGGAAGAAGAGGGGGAGAGGGAAGAGGAGGAGAGGGAAGAGGAGATGAGAGGGAGGAGGAGGAGAGGGAAGAGGAGGAGAGGGAGGAGGAGGGAGGAGGAAGAAGAGGAGAGGGAAGAGGAGGAGGAGGAGGAAGAAGAGGAGAGGGAAGAGGAGGAGGAGAGGGAAGAGGAGGAGGAAGAGGAAGAAGAGGGGGAGAGGAGGAGGAGGAGGAGGCATTGTTGTTCTTGTTTCTCTCTTCCATCGGCTGCAGTTCTTGGTGTGTCCTGCAGGGGGCCGTCCAGACCATAATGAGAGATGTGTTCAGCGTGGCCATCTTGTTTGTAACCAGAGAGGCCGAGGCTCCGTGTTCCTGTCTTCACCGGTATCCGGTAACCGGTATCCGGTAACCGGTATCCGGTTCTACGGGCGGAAAAACAAAGATGGCGACCAAAGCAGCAGCATGGCGCCGGCCCTGACATGGGCCCGGCTCCAGAGCTTTGGGGCCGCCGTGTGATTGGCCTGATGTTCATTCCTGAGCGCTGGCCCTTTAAGTGACTCGTCCTCTTGAGCCCAGAGGACCGAGGAGGACGGACGCGTCCCCTCGCCACGCGTGTGACATCACCGCTCAGCTGCCGGGATGCTGTCGCCATGGAGACGGGGGGAGATCCAGGGCGGGCGTTGTGTGAACCTCCTGAGTGCAGTACCTCAGAGGGGCCAGCAGGGTCCAGTCCTCATGTCTCTGGTTCTGACTGACACTCCAGAACCAGAGGTCAAAGGTCAAGGGGCCATGTTATGAAGTAGAATGTCCACGATGGTGAAATAAATTACATAACATGTTCTCCACAGTGAAATAAGAAAAACATGATAAACATCTTTAAATCAACAACTAATCATGGGGAGGAAATTATTTGTATATATATTTTAGGTATTATTATATATATATAATATATATCAGTATTTTATTATTATTTTTCTAATTAGTATTCATATTGTTTCATCATTAGTTTTGTTATTATAATTGTTCCTCTTTATAGTATCATTACTATTACTATATTGTTATTACTAATATCGTTATTATCATGATCAGCTGTTTTTATGATTCACTGGATTAACTCCTCGTCTTGACCTTTGACCTCTCCCTCTGACATCTGTCCATCATCACACTGCAGAGCACCACCTAGTGGTCAACTCAGGAACTGCAGCTTCCACTGGATATTTATGTTTTTGTTTATCGGCTCCACGTTCAGACCCAAAATAACCGTGTGACCAATCAAAAGAGAGGAAGAGGAATAAACCCTTTACTCTCTCTCTCTCTTCTCTCTCTTTTCTCTCTTCTCTCTCTTTTCTCTCCTCTCTCTTTGGCTTCTCGTTCTCTCACACCTATACAGATGGCGCGGCAGTGTCCAGTCGCCGTCGCGGCAGCTCCGCGGAGATTGTGCGCTCTTTTAGTTTTTGTGTTTATTTTTAATATTTTCTTTGCCACAAACACATCGGCACTAACAACATACGACCGCAGCACACTTTTGGACATAAACTTTTGCGCAAAACAAGGGTTTTTGTCCACTTTTTCCATCGATCCAGCGTGGCGGCAGAGATCGTGCGAGCGAACCACAACAACAGCAGTGGAGCCGCTACTACGGGAGAGCGAAAACATCGAGGGAAACGGAGCGGAATTCGGAACAGACTGAGAGTTCAAGCCCACCGTCCACCTCTGCCCAGCATCCTTCTTGCTAACGTCCAGTCTCTGGAAAATAAGATGGATGATTTTAGGCAAGGATCAGATTCCAACGGACATGCGGGATTGTAACATCTTTTGTCTGACGGAAACTTGGCTGACCCGCTGGTGCGGATCGAGTCATATGTCCAACCGAGTCCTTCTCTGTTTTCCGTGCAGACAGAACGGAAGAGTCTGGTAAATCTAAGGGTGGAGGGGTCTGCTTCATGACGAACAACATGTGGTGCGACCCCAAGAACATTAAGACTCTTTCTCGCTCCTGCTCGCGAACCTGGAACATCTGACGATCTCATGCCGTCCATTCTACCTTCCCGGGAGTTCAGCTCGGTCATCACCACAGCCGTCACATTCCACCACAAGCGGACACCGGCGTAGCACTATCGGACCTACATGATGTGTTATGTCGGCATCAGAACAAGTATCCCGACGCGGCTGTGGTGGTGGCTGGGGACTTTAACAAGGCAAACCTAAAAAAAGTCATGCCGAACTTTCACCAGCACATTACGTGTGCTACCAGAGGGGAAAGAACGTTGGACCACTGCTATACGCCATTCAAGAGAGGCTATAAGGCTGTCTCTCTCCCTCCGTTAGGGAAATCAGACCATGCCGCCATTTTTCTGCTTCCGGAGTATAAACAAAGGATCGCGGGAAGCGGTAGTGACGAGGAACGTAATGCGGTGGTCTGACCAATCAGAGGCTGAGCTACAGGACGCTCTGAGTATTGTCGACTGGGACATGATCCAATCCAGTTCCAGTGACGTCAGCGAGTTTGCGGAAGTAGCAATGAGCCTCATAGCAACGCTAGCGGACACCATCGTCCCCACGGTAAAAGTTAGGGACTTTCCTAATCAAAAGCCGTGGGTTGATAGATCCATCCGTGAAGCTGTGAACGCCTGCATTGCTGCCTATAACTCCGGTCTTGTATCCGGCAACATGGACGAGTACAAGGCAGCGGTCTATGGACTGAGGAGGGCGGTGAAGGAAGCCAAAAGGAGGTACCGAGACAGAGTGGAATCACAGATGGAGCAGCGCGACACCAGGCGCCTATGGCAGGGGCTACGGACTATTACAAACTACCAGAGCAGACCCCGCGCAATGGTGAGTGCCGACGCATCCCTAGCGGACGACCTGAACTCATTTTATGCACGGTTTGAGGCTAGCAACAACAGCTAGCTCACCGCTAACAACAACACCGTTAGCGTAGCCGAGGTGAGTTCTACCGCTGGGGACGAACACACACTCTCTGTGACCGAGCACAGTGTGAGGAGGGCTCTGTTGAGGGTGAATACCAGGAAAGCTGCAGGTCCAGATGGCATATCTGGGCGAGTACTGAAGACCTGTGCTAACCAGCTAGCTCCAGTGTTCACCACAATATTCAACCTCTCCTGGCTGAGTCCGTGGTCCCGCCTGCTTCAAGAGAT
The DNA here is from genome assembly GCF_029220125.1 of Pseudoliparis swirei. Classification (NCBI taxonomy): domain Eukaryota; kingdom Metazoa; phylum Chordata; class Actinopteri; order Perciformes; family Liparidae; genus Pseudoliparis; species Pseudoliparis swirei. The sequence continues at coordinate 1,761,453 of NC_079408.1, forward strand.
CCACTATTGTCCCTGTGCCCAAGAATGCTTCTCCAGCATGTATGAATGACTACCGACCGTGGCCCTCACCTCGGTGGTCATGAAATGCTTTGAGAGGCTGATAAAGGACTACATCTGCCCCTTCCTCCCTTCCTCCATGGACCCGCTGCAGTTTGCTTATCGCCCAAACAGATCCACGGATGATGCTGTCTCCCAGGTACTGCACACCACACTCTCTCATCTGGACAGCCAGAGGGGGCTATGTGAGACTGCTGTTCAATGATTATAGTTCAGCTTTCAACACCATAGTCCCCCAGACTGGCGGCAAGCTGATTGAGCTGGGACTGAAGACCCCCCTGTGTGCTTGGATCCTGGACTTCCTGACCGCCAGGCCACAGGTGGTCAGGGTGGGCAGACACACCTCAAATCCCTCACCCTGAACACAGGATCCCCCAGGGTTGCGTCCTCAGCCCCTACTGTACTCCTGTACACACATGACTGTGTGGCCAGGTTCAGCTCAACACCATCATCAAGTTTGCGGATGACACAGTGGTGGTGGGCCTGATCTCCGACAACGACGAGAAGGCCTACCTGGAGGAAGTTGCTGATCTGTCACTCTGGTGCCAGGACAACAGCCTCATCATGAATGTCACCAAAACTAAGGAGCTGATTGTGGACTTTAGGAAGGTACAACAACAGAGGACGTACTCACCACTGGGGATTAACGGGACTACTGTGGAGAGGGTGAGCGGTATAAATACCTGGGAGTCCACATCACCGAGGATCTGACATGGTCAACAAACACAGACACTCTGGTGAGAAAGGCAAGGCAGCGCCTCTACCACCTCAGGCAGCTGAGGAAATTTAAAGTTTCCCAGAGGATCCTTCAGTCCTTCTACTCTGGAGCTGTAGAGAGCGTCCTGACAGGAAGCATCACAGCCTGGTTTGGCAACTGCTCCGCTCAGGACAGGAAGGCTCTGCAGAGAGTAGTGCGTTCGGCTGAGCGCACTATTGGAACTACACTCCCACCCTGCAGGACTTGTACACCAGGAGGTGCAGAACCAGAGCCGGCAGGATCATGAAGGATCCTCACCACCCCAACAACAGACTGTTTCAGCTGCTGCGGTCAGGCAGGCGCCTCCGTAGTCACGCTGCAAGAACAGAGAGACTGAGACGGAGTTTCTTTCCTCAGGCCATCAGGATTGTGAACTCCGACCTCACCAGGACCACCACATAGACCCACACAACTGCCCCTCTTAGGCACACACACACACACACACACACACACACACTTACTGTAAATATTGTGTTGTTTTTTATTTGTAAATAGTGTGTACTTGTTGCCCTTGCACATTCCTGCTGAGCATTGCCACTTTCATTTCACTGCACACCCTGTGTGTGTATGTGACAAATAAAACATCTTGAATCTTGAATCTTGAATCTTGAATCTTTTCTCTTCTCTCTCTCTCTCTTTTTGCTCTCTCTGGCTTCTCTCTCTTTTCCTTTCTCTCTCTCTCTCTTTTCGCTCTCTCCTCTCTACATGGAGGATGGGGAGTGTGTGTGGGCGAGGAAGGAGAGAGAGAGAGACTTGCCATGGCGCAGAGCCACGTTCTGCTACCACCGCCTGTTAAAATACACACATACAGGACTGTCTCAGAAAATTAGAATATTGTGATGAAGTTCTTTATTTTCTGTAATGCAATTAAAAAAACAAAAATGTCATGCATTCTGGATTCATTACAAATCAACTGAAATATTGCAAGCCTTTTATTCTTTTAATATTGCTGATTATGGCTTACAGCTTAAGAAAACTCAAATATCCTATCTCTAAATATTAGAATATCATGAAAAAGTATACTAGTAGGGTATTAAACAAATCACTTGAATTGTCTAATTAACTCGAAACACCTGCAAGGGTTTCCTGAGCCTTGACAAACACTCAGGACTGTCTCAGAAAATTAGAATATTGTGATAAAGTTCTTTATTTTCTGTAATGCAATTAAAAAAACAAAAATGTCATGCATTCTGGATTCATTACAAATCAACTGAAATATTGCAAGCCTTTTATTCTTTTAATATTGCTGATTATGGCTTACAGCTTAAGAAAACTCTAAAATCCTATCTCATAAAATTTTAATATTTCCTCAGACCAAGTTAAAAAAGATTTATAACAGCTGAGTGTTTGTCAAGGCTCAGGAAACCCTTGCAGGTGTTTCGAGTTAATTAGACAATTCAAGTGATTTGTTTAATACCCTACTAGTATACTTTTTCATGATATTCTAATATTTAGAGATAGGATATTTGAGTTTTCTTAAGCTAAGCTGTACATAATCAGCAATAAATCAGAATAAAAGGCTTGCAATATTTCAGTTGATTTGTAATGAATCCAGAATGCATGACATTTTTGTATTTTTAATTGCATTACAGAAAATAAAGAACTTCATCACAATATTCAAATTCTCTTCAGACTATAGTATATATATATACACACAGATATATATACACACACAAATATATATACACACACATATATATATATACACACACATATATACATACACACACATATACACACATATATATACACACACACATACACATATATACACACACATATATATACACACACAAATATATATACACACACATATATATATATACACACACATATATACACACACACATATATACACACATATATATATACTAGGGCTGTGAAACGATTACAATTTTTAATCGGGTTAATCACAGGTTTTTGTGGATTAATCATGATTAATCACATATTACCGATATTCTCGGTATATTTTGTGAGAACATAGAGATTTATGACAAAAGACGGATATATACATTTATACATTCTTCTATACAATGGTGCTGCAACTCAGCAGTTATTTAGCAGTTTTCTTCCATATGGAACATTAATACATCTTCATCCTAAACAGAATGTTTAACCCTCCTGTTACCTTTCGGGTCAATTTGACCCCATTCAATGTTTAATGTGTTCTTTGGGGTCAATTTGACCCCAGGCTGTTTTTCACTGTGTCAAACATATCAGAAATATCAACTTTTTTATTTATTTAAAGGACTATTTAGGTAGTCAACAAACAAACATAAAGTACCTCACACTTAAACTTGGGAAGCAATATTAATTCTAATAATTTTCTGGAGGTTTTAATTGCTGGGGTCAAATTGACCCCGAGGGTAAAATATGTTAGTAAATGTAAAGGTAACAGGAGGTTAAACAGAGCATATTTCTCTTGTTTGTCAACCATTAACTCCACCATGATACAATCTAAAGGCCTCTAGTCTTCCTCTAGCAGCTGCTGAGGCAAACTGACTGTGTGGGTTTTCTTCATGAACTGGGCCGTGATGAAAGGGACGGCGGGGACACCGCTGCAAAGCTGAAACCTCACCGGCCCGGACAGGTGGACAGATTGACAAGTGACTTTTTTTTGCTCGGTCCCGATGCGCACGGAGCTCTGTGGCGCGCGAGACGGAGATCGATAAGTGTTAACGCAACGCGTAGAGACAGAAATGACATGCTGCTGTGGAGATGCGATCAACAACAGACGTTTAGTTTAATGAAAGAACAAAGACGTGCTATAGAGAACATGTCAGGGGGCGGGCCAATCTTTTTAATGTCATGCGATCTACCGACACTACGCCGCGATCGACTGGCAGGTCGCGATCGACGTGTTGAGACCCTGATCTACAGGAAGTAGAAGTCGTAACAAGGTTTCCGGAGGTGAACCTGCGGAAGGATCATTACCGATGAACAGACCGTCTGCATGAGAGCGGACAGAGTTCAGATTGAAGTGGTGGATTGGAAGCTCATTTTGCAAGTGACTTTTTTTTCGTCCCAACGACCAACAACAGACGGATTGGAAGCTCATTCTGCGCATCGTTAATGCGTTAAAAAAAATAACTAGTTAAACCTGTAATTGAATTAACTGAGTTAACGCGTTATTTTTCACAGCACTAATATATACACACACACACATATATATACACACACATGTACACACACATATATATACACATACACACACATATATACACACACACATATATACACACATATATACACACACA